>NC_046154.1:21511430-21796430 GCF_011064425.1 Rattus rattus | reverse complement strand
AAGTGTTTATCTTCTCCAACATTTTCCAGAATTTTTTTTTGAGACAGGATCTCTCTACAGAGCCATGACTGTCTTGTAACTCATTGTGTAAACCAGGTTGACCTCAAAACCACAGAGATCTGCCTGTCTGCCTTTGCTTCCAGAGTGCTAGTATGTCTTAGTGCCACCTGTCTTAGTGTGCTATGAGCAGATACCATGACCAAAGCAACTCTTATAAGGACAACATTTAATTGGGGCTGGCTTACAGGGTCAGAGGTTCAGTTCATTATCATCATGGCAGGGGGCAGGCATGGTGCAGGAGGAGCTGAGACTTCTACATCTCCATCTGAAGGCTGCTAGGAGAAGACTGGCTTCTAGGATGAGGGTCTTAAAGCCCACACCCATAGTGACACACCTATTCTAACAAGGCCACACCTCCTAATAGTGCCACTCCCTGGGCCAAGCATATTCAAACCATCACACTACACCTGACCTTTTCTCAGATTTTTAAGATTTTTATTCTTTTTTTTATTTTAAGATTTATTTATTTTATATATGTGAGCACACTGTCGCTGTCTTCAGACACACCAGAAGAGGGCATCTGATCCCATTACAGATGGTTGTGAGCCACCATGTGGTTGCTGGGAATTGAACTCAGGACCTCTGGAAGAGCAGTCAGCGCTCTTAACCGCTCAGCCATCTCTCCAGTCCAAGATTTAATTATGTTTAATTATTTAATTGTGTGTGTGTGTGTCTGTGTGTGTCTGCCTGTCTGTGTGTGTGTGCACATGAGTGCAGGTATGTCTGTGTGTACATGCGTGAGTGCAGGTGCCTGAGGAAGCCAGAACTGTCAGACCCTGTGGAGCCAGAGTCAGTCATGAGCTGCCTGATTATGAGCGCTGGGTTCCAGTCCTCTGCAAGAGCAGCAAGTGCTCTTAACTGGTGAGCCGTCTCTCCAGACCCATTTTCCAGCTTTTATAATTTGAGTGGTTGAACGTTGAAACTGATTTATTTGTACCTCGAGAGACTGATTAAAGTTTAAAATTAGCACTAACGTGTCACACACACACACACACACACACACACACACACACACACACACACACACACACACACGGATTCATGGGAAGATTTTTCTGTCTGTATTACATACATTCTTACGCTTAACCCTCCCTTTGTCCTCAGGAAGGGTGCATGATACCTTGATTTTCCGGTAGAGAGGGGCTCAGACTGTGGGCAGTCCCTCACAGGAGAGCGAGTGGAATCAGATAAGACTGTGGAGGCCCTTGGTAAAATGGAAGAGCTCAGACTTGTGAGAGCGATTCTCCTGTCCAGGGCTCACTCATCCGTACAACGCTGCTCCTGCAGAGAATGCAGACATGAAAATTCTACTGCAACAAATCTTTGAAGAAAGCCCTGGAAAAAAGACTGGCTTCCGCAGAGCCAAGTCCGAAAGTTAAAGAAGAAAGAAGGGACTGAAGAGCCCAGGGCCGGAAGAAAAAGGATGGGTGTCCTGACTTTGTTGAAACCACAGGAGGATTCTGGGAGGAAAATGGTGATGCTCTAATTGACCAACAAGGAGGGGCCGGGAGGAAAAGACTTGCTTCCAGTTCCACACTGGGGTGGGGAGAACTGAAAAATCTGTCTTGGGTGACTTTTCAGAGCTAGCTGCGCCCATTTGAGTCTCCTCAGCTGAGAGAAGATTGAGCTGGTAAGTGAATGTTCCTGTAGGAGGTCACCCAGACGTCCAAGGATGGGGCCCCTTGCTTCTCTCCCAAAGGCAGACTCTTGTGCTCCCTCTTTCTTAGCTTGCTTCTCTGTTGACTTTTCTCTCCCTCGGACCTTTTTATTTTGTTCACAAAAATATTATTCCCTATGAAGTAGTGTGTGTGTGAATATATATATAATGTATATATATGCATATATGTATATATGTATGTGTATGTATGTATGTATGTATGTATGTATGTATATATATATACATACGTGTGTGAAGATTGAAGAATGAAAGGGCTCAGGGGCACCTCAGTTGGTGGAGTTCCTACTACCACACATAAAGCCCTGGGTTTGATCTCCAGCACTGTGTGGGCCGCCAGGGGTGGGGGTGGGGACTGGCGTTGAGGCACTCCTCGATAATCCCAGCAATTAGGAGGTGAGGGCAGGAAGAATCAGGTTCAAGGTCATCCTTAGCTGCATAGAGAGTTCAAGGTCAGATGAAACCTCAAGAGATGAATGGAGGGAAGGAACAGAGCCCATGCGTCCACCGCTGCATTTTGAAAGAAACGTCCAGGGCTGTGCAGATGGCTCACTGACCAAGTGTTCGACAGCCGGAAGCCTCACACACAGAGAAACCTGTCATGACCGTTCATGTTTCTAATCTCTGCGCAGAGAAAGCAGAGACTAGGAGACCCCTGGGGTTCTCTGGCTAGCTAACCTACATGACTTGGTAAGTTCCAGGCCAGTGAGACAAGGTCTAAGAACGAGGTGGGGGGGGGGAGGTAGATGGAGTGGATAGTACCTGAGAAATGACACTCTCGGTTGACCTCTGGCCTCCATGTGCATACACACAGGAAATAGATCTGGAGATAGCCTAGTGGTAGGATGCTTGTGTAGTGTGTGTGATGTCATGGATTCAATTCCCAGCACACTGTCCATGCTCATGCATGCCCACACATGCACACAAACACACACACACACACACACACACACACACACACACACACACACACGCAAAATAAAATGAAAAATAGACCCCTATAGGGCTCTGTGGTGGGGTGCCAGACCTGCCATTGAGGGACAGTGCATTAGTTTCTGGTGGTTTGCTCTTACCTTTGGGACCACCCACATCAGTCTTGTCCCATCGGCTCGTGAACACGGAAGTTTCTCTACTATCAATCGAGCACAGACAGGGACAGGAGCACAGGTCCTTAGCGGGGCAGTGGTGGTACCCGCCTTGAATCCCAGCATGCTGGAAGCAGAGGCAAGCAGATCTCTGTGAGTCGGAGGCCATCCTGGTCTACAGAGCAAATTCTGGGACAGCCAGGGCTACACAGAGAAACCCTGCCTTGATGAAAGCATTGTTGCCTCATCTCCTGGGTGAGACCAGAATGTAATGTCATCTTTGTTTGTGGTTCTGTTTTGTTATTTGAGGTGTCACTGAGAAAGACAGCTGTTTGTGGATCTGTAGTCGGTGCCTCCAGAGATAAAGGATTAGGGACAAGTTTCCTAACTCGGTTCAGGAAGCCTCTAATATGATGTCACTTCCTTGACTAGTGTAAGCCGCTGACCAAGGCCATCTCCTTTGTCCCTGTCCCTCTTCCTAAGCTGTCACCAAGGGCTTGCCCTCCTACTAGCCTCTCAGTCTTCCCAGCCCAGGACTCCTCCTGCAGGGAGGTGGCTGGAATGTCTGGAGTCACCTGGAGTCACACCAGCCTGCTGTGGGGACAGAACAGTAGCAAGCCCTCCTAGGCTGTCTGCAGCCAAGAAACTTCCTAAGGATCCCATCTGACTTCACATCTCCTGTGTGAGCCATTAGAAAGGAAAGGCAGCTGCAGACTTGGAATGGAGCCCCGGGGCAAGAGGGAGTAGGAGGGGGCAGGAGAGTTGTTCTGTTATTTATTACCCCTGGGGCCGTACCTGTGCCTTGAGGCTTTTCTTCCTGAGTTGCAAAATTTGAACAAAGGTAGAGAGATTTGGAGAGCTCTGGACTCAGTTCTGCTCCCTCCAGCTGGGTGACATCACCTCTCTGAACACCCACTGGCTGATTCCTTAAGTTGGAGGATATATCGCCCACTGGACAAGTTTGGTGACTGGGCTGACTCAGTGCCTGTAACGTAGCAAGAATGCCATTAATAACAATAACAGGCTGGGTGTGCCTTTAATCCAGCACGCTGGGCTACGGGCACCTCCAACTTTCCCTTTATTTTCAGCTACACTTGACACTTGTACCGTCTTGCCTGCTCTCAGGCTAATCTGATGGGATTAAAAATTGTAGGTTCCATGACTCAGTTAAAGACTCTTCAGAAAGAGGGGACTGAGGCTGGATGATCTCTGTTCAGTTTAGGACAGCATGGTCTATTTTATAAGTTCTAGGCCAGCCAGGGCTACACAGTGAGACCCTGTCTCAAAATAATAATAATAATAATGATGATAATAATAATAATAATAATAATAATAAATTAAATTTTATTTTAGGGCTATGTTTTCATTTATCTTTTCTTTTCTTTTTTTTTGTTCTTTTTTTTGGAGCTGGGGACCGAACCCAGGGCCTTGCGCTTCCTAGGCAAGCGCTCTACCACTGAGCTAAACCCCCAACCCTCATTTATCTTTTCTTTCTCTTCCTTCTTTCCTTTCTTGGTGATAGGTTCTCCTATAACCTAGAATGATTTCTTCTTCCCTTGTTTCCTCTCTTTCTTCCTTTCTCCCTCTTTCTCTCCCTCCTTCCCCCTTTCCTTCCTTTCCTCCTTCCTTTCTTGGAAATAGGGTCTTATATAACCTAGGCTGACCTCAAACTTGAATATAACTGAAGCTGGCTTTGAACACTTAGTCTCGCTACCTCCACCTGTGAAATCACTGGGAATATAGGTATGTGCCACACTGCCCGGACATGGTTTTGGTTTTTAAGACAGGATCTCACTATGTAGTCCTGATTATCCTGGGACTCACTGTGTAGATTAGTCACACCTGTCAGAATACATAAAACCATGCGGTAGCTCCTACATTGAGATGGGAGATGAAAATAGGTCAGGGAATGGAGAGATGGCTCAGTGGTTAAGAGCACTGACCGCTCTTCCCGAGGTCCTGAGTTCAATTCCCAGCAACCACGTGGTGGCTCACAACCGTCTGTCATGGGATCCGATGCCCTCTTCTGGTGTGTCTGAAGACAGCTATTTAATATATATATATATATATATATATATATATATATATATATATATATTAAAAAGTAAACTTTCAAAACAGACCAACTGATCCACAGGAGGCCAAAATCCAGTTTCCATTTATGAAGTTCAATTCTTTTTCTGGAGGTGAATTTCTATCATGAGAAATGTTCAAGCATTTAAAGTTTAGCAGCTAACTTTTTACTTAATAAGAAATGAGGTTTTGTTGTCGGGCTTTTTGTCGTTGCTATTTTTTTTCCTTTTAGAGACAGGTTCTTACAACGTAACCTGGAACTTTCTCTAACTCACAGAAATCTACCTGTCTCTGCCTCCTGAGTGCTGGGATTTAAAGCCATGTGCCTATTCGTGGCTTGCTGTAGATTCTTGTTTTAAGAATCATTCAGAACCAAGCATAAAAATCTGTAATCCCAGAATTCAGAAAGCTGAGTCAGGAGGATCAGGAATCCAAAGTCATCTGAGACAGGAGAGTGAATTTAAGGGCTACATGAGACCATGTCTTAATAAAAAGTACCATCGTCCCCCTCCTCCCCCAGCCACAAGTCATTTGTGCTGACTCTAGGAAATTTGGAAAGTTCCGATGAATGGAGGTCCGTTGCCCTGAACCCTCAGACGGCGTATGACAATATGGGGTTCTTTCTGGAAGCCTTTGTTTCTTGGTTTGGTTTAGTTGTCATTGCTACAGAGAGAGATGCTTTATGACTCAGTTTACAATGCTGACTTCATGTGCTTGGAACAAAACTGTGATCCTTCCAAAACCTAGGACACTCTGTCCCCTCTGGGAATTGTGTGGGCGGGGCACACCACCACCCGCATGTTCTTGATCTCAGAAAGTCAAGCACCAGGATTCACAGGACCAGGAGCAGCTAAAAGCAGTACTGTTTGCGTCTTACCAATTGCAACTTTCAAGATTCTCTTTCTAGATTCTAACTCTACTCTTTTTTCTTTGTCTTTCCCAAGCTCAGAGCTTCTGAACACATCCCCATCTCGGTGAACCAGCAGTGACCCATTTGTTTTGCCTTCTCCTAGCTCATGCATTCTTTGAGTCTTGGTAACTGGAATGTTTTGTCTAGTCAGACGCAAAGCCGTCAGCGGGACAGAACCAACGCTGAGGACTCATGACGTGTTGGCAGGATCCTGGGAAAAAGGAGCTGCTGGGAGTGCACCTCTGAATCAGTTGGTTCTTTTTGTCTCTGGTTTTAAAAACTCTCTGGAAGAGACCTGATGTCCAGAATCTTCTCCAAGTATGAACAGGGGAATGCTGAAGTTTTGTAGTTAAATATGCCGATGTCTTTATGTTTCAAAAAGCATTAGAATGTCGAAGGCAAGAACCCCAGAACCCTGTCCATCCTCCTGTGAGACCTTGATAATTATCTAACGAATCTATCATGCGTCCACTGGGCTGGACCATCTGCTGGGAGAAGTTCCAGAACCCCAAGATGCCTTGGGGTTCATCTGCTTCCGGAAGCATCTAGCTGTGGAGTTGGTGTCCTTTCCTGGGCACTTCTTGAGGCCTTTCTGCTGAGCTCCGTCCTGATGTATGGCCTTCACAGTTGTGAAGCTGAAGCATGACTTTGTTCTCTGGATGGGACGACGGCGAAGGAGTGAGCCGTGTGTGTAGAAGTCTGTGGGAAGAGAGACACACTGAGCATGTCGCTGCCAAACCAGTCCCTAGAAGGCCTTCCTCAGGAGGCCTCCAACAGATCCCTGAATGCTACAGGGGCTTGGGACCCAGAGGTCCTGCAGGCACTCAGAATCTCCCTCGTGGTGGTCCTATCCATCATTACACTGGCCACTGTCCTCTCCAATGCCTTCGTACTTACCACCATCCTGCTCACCAAGAAGCTCCATACCCCAGCCAACTATCTCATTGGCTCCTTGGCCACCACCGACCTCCTGGTTTCTATCTTGGTCATGCCCATCAGCATAGCCTATACCACCACCCGCACCTGGAACTTTGGCCAGATCCTGTGTGACATCTGGGTGTCTTCTGACATCACATGCTGTACGGCCTCCATCCTGCATCTCTGTGTCATCGCTCTGGACAGATACTGGGCCATCACCGATGCCCTGGAGTACAGCAAGCGCCGGACCGCAGGTCACGCGGCGGCCATGATTGCGGCCGTCTGGGCCATCTCCATCTGTATCTCCATCCCACCGCTCTTCTGGCGGCAGGCCACGGCTCACGAGGAGATGTCCGACTGCCTGGTGAACACATCTCAGATTTCTTACACCATCTACTCGACCTGTGGGGCCTTCTACATCCCATCCATCTTGCTCATTATCCTGTATGGCCGCATATACGTGGCCGCCCGGAGTCGAATCCTGAACCCACCCTCCCTCTACGGGAAGCGCTTCACCACAGCACAGCTTATCACGGGCTCTGCGGGCTCCTCACTCTGCTCGCTCAACCCCAACCTCCACGAGAGCCACACGCACACAGTCGGTTCCCCTCTCTTTTTCAACCAGGTGAAAATCAAGCTTGCTGATAGCATCCTAGAACGCAAGAGGATCTCTGCAGCCCGAGAAAGGAAAGCCACTAAGACATTGGGCATCATTCTGGGGGCCTTTATCATCTGCTGGTTGCCTTTCTTTGTGGTATCCTTGGTCCTCCCCATCTGCAGGGACTCCTGTTGGATCCACCCGGCCCTCTTTGACTTCTTCACGTGGCTAGGTTATTTAAACTCTCTCATTAACCCCGTCATCTACACTGTGTTCAACGAAGACTTTCGACAAGCGTTTCAGAGAGTCGTCCATTTCCGAAAGGCCTCTTAGTCGGATTTGGGGGTGACTCTTGTTTATCTGTTATGTCCTGTAACCCAGCTGGGGTTGCCTTTTTTTTATTACTGTCGTTTCTCTGGGACCTGGGCTGATTTGTGCTATCTTGGGTCTTGGATTAAATCAATAGATTTGTTCTGTGTTTGACTGCCAGCATCTTCCAGACTTCTGAATCACTGAAAGCTAGGTGCTGTGTAAAAGGCGACAGGACTGAAGACATCCCTTAACATAATATCCTCATGGTTCTCTGGATTGGAAGAAATTTAAGATGTAGGACTTAGATGAGAAACTGTCTTATTCTCTAGAAGGCTCGGAGGGAAGGCCTTCTGGTCTACCTGGGATTTTACAGAGGGCTTTGGAAAATGGGTGTGATTATTGACTTGAATTAAAAGTGAACTTGGAGTTAAAACAGAGGGGGTTGTCATCTCCCATAGCCCACTGATTAGAAAACAACACCCAGGAATTGTTTCTACTGGGTCCTAGTTGTCCATATGGAAAGTGGGGCTGGTGACCCAGAGTAGATAGAGAGAAATTTAGAAGGTGGCAGTAGGAGAGAGGTATACGTGGGACCAGATCAACTACTCTACATCCTTCATTCTTCCCTTTGTCTCTATTATATAATGTTCTGAAGTTAAAACCCGTCATCCTGCTGCTCAAGAAGACTGACCAGTGTTGGACGCACCGAGCTTTGAATGGATACCTCATTCTGTCCGTTCCGATGTTTTTATTTTGAATTATTATTGTTTACAACCCTTGTCAGGCTGGAGAGATGGCTTAGCAGTTAAGAGCACTGACTGCTCTTCCAGAGGTCCTGAGTTCAAATCCAACTGCATGGTGGCTCACCACCCCTTGTCATCAAATTCTTTTTTTTTTTTTTTTTTTTTTTTTTTTTTCGGAGCTGGGGACCCGAACCCAGGGCCTTGCTCTCCTAGGCAAGCGCTCTACCCTTAAATCCCCAACCCCGTCATCAGAATTCTTAAGATGTTGAGTCTTACCAAATAAAATGCATGGGGGACACAGAGAACAGTGAAGTCTTTATAAAATTAAGTATTACAAAATTATGTATGTATGATTGTCCTGTACGTGTGCATAAGATGTTTGTGTACCTCTGGTGTCAGTCCTTGCCTTATGCCTTGTTTGAAGCAGGGTCTCCCTTGTCTCCATCACTGCCTTGCATATTCTAAGCTAGTTAGCTCACAAGCTCCAGAGATGTTCTCTCTCTCCACCTCCTATCCCATCACTGGAGTGTTGGGACTGCAGTCATGCACCACGATATCCAGGGATGGAACTCAGGCTGTCACACTTGGACAGCAAACCCTTCCCGAGGCACCTCCTCAACCTTCATGAGTAGTAGTCTTCGGGTGTTTTTCCCCACTTCCGCCCAAAAGTACAGACTTTCAATTTAACTCTGTTTAAAACATCCACGGAGCACCCACCTCACACCAGGCCCTGTGCAGCATTATTTGCATAATACTATTTGCGTAACATTTGCATAGCATTTGCAAACTGTGAGCCTCCTAATTGTGGGTGCTCGGATAACTGACAATTGAAAACTGAGAAACTGGGCCTGGCCAGATGACTCAGTGGGTAAAGACACTAACCACCAAGCCTGATGACCTGAGCTTGATTCCCAAAACCCACATGGGAGGAGAACCTCTGACGTCTGCGCATGCACAAGCTTGTACATACACAAAAATAAATTCCAGAGACGTTAGGAAAAAACAAAAAACCCTCAAGAGCTGGGGCTGGGGTCTCGGAATGCAGCTCGATGACAGCGTGCTTGCCTAGCATGTTGAAGTTACTGGGTTTGGATCTCAGCACCAAGCAAAATAAACAAACAACAGAAGAGAAACCGAGAACCGGATCCTTCAGTTCAAATGCAGGCGCTGTTGGTTCCTAGCTCTGTGTTCTTTTTGGAATCCCTCACTTTCAGAGAGTACGAAATGGAGATGATAATAGCTGAGTCGTAAAAATGAACACAGCACTTGACACAAAGTCCCTACCATTTTGGAGATCCAGGAATTGACTTCCTCAAGCTTAGGTAGCCATAAGAGAACAACAATAACAATGGTAGTAATAGTAACGGCTCCTCTCAAGTACTCCTGTGTGCTCTGTGTCTCTTTCCTCTTGTTCTCTCGGTCCACATCTTACAGGTGCAAGAAGGAAATGAGGCTGTGTAAGAGGAGGGCTTTGTTAAGAGACAGCGTCACAGGATGAGCCCTGGTGGGAGGACAAGGGTCAGGAGCTGCCCTGAGGTGTTGGGAGAAGGAGAGGAGGGCAACCCAGAAAGAGAAGTTTGTTCTGGAGGTGTTATAATTCAGTTCCTGGACCCCCTACTCAGAATCACTCCACAAGCTTGCTGACCCTGGATCCCTGGTCTCAGATCCATAGAATCAGAACCTCTGACTAGAAGGGCCAGGAGTCTGCTTTGTGACAAGAGTTCACTGTGTCCTTCAGGGTGATTTTAAACCTCAGATTGGCTCACATGATCCTCTTGCTTCAGCCTCCCGAGTAGCAAACCATTATACCTGGTATCCTAGGTTACTGACAAAGTTGACCTTCTAATAAACCCCACTTCCTGTACTAAGAGATTACTATGTCTCTATATTTTGGGATTGGTACAGTTAGTGTCTTGAGGCTGAGAGGCCTCTCTCTGAGGCAGGGACACTCCACATGCTCACTGGTCCTCTTTGGCTGGTAGACTCCATCTTCCTACCCTTCCTTCCTTCTTCCTTCCTTCCTTTAGAGTAAGATCTCCTACTCCTAGCTCTCTTTACCACCACAGATAATTTGTCCCGGAGGCCAAAACCAGGGCACCTGGCAAGCACTGTATGAACCCCCCAGCCTTTAAACCTTGTTTGTCCATCTCTTCACCTTGCTTTGTGACGTCTTCCTGATCCAGGAAAGAATATGAATTTAGAGTCTAGATAGGAAAGTCTACTATGGCTCTGAGAAGTTGGACACAGGCTAAGCCCCAGTTCTGTGGCATAGGAGTTGTGCGTTTCAGGGATGAATTGCCCAATCGCTCCATGCTTCAGTTTCTCTTCTATTGAATGGGCTCTGTATTGAGCCCATGGGAGAGGGGGTGGGTGGTGTTGTGAGGGTGAATAGGGTAGGGATCATAAGCACGTTGGACAGTAAAACATAAAATGTCATTGGCTGCTATTCGACTGCTTTGAGTGAATTATAAAAGAAGTTCGAACACCGAAAGCCTTTCAGACCTGTCCTGACTAGAACAAAAGTCAACAATCGTTTTACAAACTGCTTTTTGAGATATAGTTTACAGTGTTGTGTGCGATTGGCTGGGGGCAAACTCAGCGCTGTATGGTGCGCTGCATAGCTTAGGAAATGTTTGATCCGGAGCATGGAAAGCATCCTTAACAATTCCTGGGTGATGGCGCATGCCTGTAATCACAGCGCTCAAGCAGAGGTAGGAGGGCTGCCTTGAGTTTGAAGCCAGCTGGACCACATAGAAAGATCTCGTTTCAAAAGAGCAGTGAGTGCCAGACCGTGCTCAGACACGCCTTTAGTCTCAGTACTCTGGAGGCAGAGAGACAGGCAAATCTAGGAGTTCGAAGCTAGCCTGGCTTACAGAGTGAGTTCCTGGTCTATAGAAGATGGCTGGGATGGGGTAGCACACACCTTTAATTCTTCAATTCTGGCACTCGGGAGACAGAGGCAGGTAGATCTCTGAGAATTCCGGAATAGCCTGGCCTACTCAATGAGTTTCAGGACAGCCAGAGATACATAGGAAGACTCTGTCTCAGAGCAAAGGAGGTAAAGCACACACAGAGTGACCACGTTCATTCCCTACCCCTCCCACATGAAGAAACCCTGTTCTCCTCAACTAGCCCCTGCCTTGCTTAATACTCTTCTACTTTCTGTCCTGTTATTATTATTTTTTTTTATGTCTTCAAGTCAGGGTTTGTCTGTGTATCCCTGGCTGGCCTGGAACTCACTCTGTAACTAGAAACTCACAGAGATCCACCTGCAAGGGCTGGGGTTAAAGGTGCAAACCACCACCACCAGGATATATATATATATATATATATATATAATATTTTATATATTATATAATACATAACAATATATAATATATATAATATAATATATTATATAAATATATATTTATTTAAAGCTATAGGGCATGTGTGGAGTGTGGAGATCAGAGAATAAGTTGTGGGAGCCAGTTTTCTACCATACGGGTCCTGGGGATGGTATTTAAGTGGTTTCAGACTTGATAGCAAGCACCTTGACCCACGGAGCCATCTCAATTGCTCTGTCCTGTAGACTTCGCTGCTGGACTTTTCATATAAAGTGGAATCTTGCTGCTTTTTGACGCATGCCTGTGACCCCAACTCTCAGGAAGCTGAGGCAGGGGCATTCCTGTACCTTTGAGGCTGAGCTGGGCTACATTGCAATAGGATGCTAGCCAAGGCTACACAGCCAGACCATGCCTCAAGCAAAACAAAATATCCAGGCGTGGTGTATGCCTTCAATCCCTGTACTCTAGAAACAGAGGCAGGTGGATCTCTGTGAGTTTGAGACCAACTTGGTCTATTCAGTGAGTTGAGTTCTAGGCCAGCTAAGGCTATGTAAGTTCAGACCCTGTCACAAAACAGACAAACCAACTAAAAATCAAGTCCAGAATCGTACCGTGGGTGATCTTGGAGGCTGGCTTCTTTTTATTTGTTTAATGTTTTCACAGCTCATCCGATTCAGGACATTATGTTAGAATTCACATTACCGCCCGATTGTGTATCTGCATCACATTTTATTCATCCGTTGAAGGACATTTGAATTCCTTCCATTTTTCAGCTCAAATGAGGTTGTAAAAGTCCAAGCCCAAGTTTTGGTGTGGACATAAGTTTCGAGTCTTGGGAGTGGCCTCGACCTGTCACGTGACAGCTGCACTTGGCCCTCTGCAGACCAACCACACCGCTTTCCAGAGTGGCCACACCCCTTTCCCTTCCCCGGAGCACTGCACAAGAGTTCCAATCCGTCCACACCCTGTGGCTCCTTGTTAGTGTCTGTCTTTTTTTTAAAGGTGCCATTCTAGTGGGCGTGGCATAGTGTTTCCGCGCAGTGAGGAAGCTTTGTAAAGGGGCCAGAGAGGGAATATTTCGAGGTCTCTGACTCGCTCCCATCTCTGCCACTGAGGCATGAATGGAGCCTTGGACGGCAGCTCAAGGGCCAGTCTGCAGATTATACGAGGAGTGGCTGCCCCATCTGCCCAGGTCATCTCGGCCCCTTCTTTGGCGCCATTATAATTAGCTTTAGAAATAGCCATTATTATTGTGTGTGTGCATGGTGTGTGCATAAGGGAGCATGCGCCCGTGCTGTCATGTGTGTATATGACGTCAGTGGACAGTTTTGGAGATTTGGTCCCCCTTTTCCACCTTTCTGTGGGTTTCATGGATTGAACTCATGTCCCCAAGGCTTTTGCTTTTACCTTGCCAACTTTCAGTATGGACTTTAAAAAAAAAGTTTTATTTTGTTCTGTGTGTGAGAGTGTTTGTATGCATGTAGGTATGTTCCCTCTGTGTGTGCAGTGCTCGTAGAGGTCAGAAGAGGCGTCAGATCCCCAGGCAACTCTGAGCCGCCATGCAGGTGCTGGGAACTGAACCCAGGTCTTTTGGAAGAGCAGTAAGTATTCTTAACCTGGGAGTCAATTCTTCAGCCCCATTATTAGACTTTTGAAACAGGTTTTAGGCTGGACTTGAACTTGAGATCCTCCTGCCTCAGTCTTCCCAGTGCCGGGATAACAAACCAGCATGTCATGCCTGGCTCTGGCTTTATGTTTTTGTTTTTTTTTTTCGGGGCTGAGGATTGAACCCAGGACCTTGCGCTTCCTAGGCAAGCGCTCTACCACTGAGCCAAATCCCCAACCCCCGCTTTATGTTTTTATTACGCTCGTTTCCAGCGATTACCCTTACGCATTCGTCCTTGCTTACTGCCTGTCCCTCCTCTTCTATGTCACCTTGAAGGTGATGTTCTTACTTGCTGTATTCACACCATTTTATGCCACAGGGCCTGGTGTATAGTAGGTGTTCAATAAACACATGTTTGAATGAGTGAGTGACCGGTGGAGAAGTGGAATCCCGTTGCCAAATGTCTTCTGCTCGAAGTCTTGTCTTCTAATTTTTGAGAGCTGGCGACTGCTCCCGCTTAGGAGCCTCACCTAGTGTGAGAATCGGTGTCACTCACACTGGATTAGATGGGATGGCTGTCAAGGAAACCACTCAACCGCAGTGTCTCCAAGGGGTCACATTGGATCTGATGACTTAGCTTGTCCTAGCCCATCCTCCAGACGGCCTTCCCTTCCCCCAGCCGTCACCCGCACTGTGAAAGTTAAAAGGTCAGACACGGCGGAGGAGAGGTGTGCTGGTCTTTTTCTTTTTTTAAAAGCAGGGTCTCACCTATCCCAGGCTGCCCGCCCTTTGATATCATCTGAAGGGGGCCACGTTCCTCCCACAGTTCCTGCGCTCCTCAGACCACGTGAAGGACAAACTGAAAATCAATTTGTCTCGTGCAGGTCTGTGGTTTGAGAGGCTAACAAAGTCTGAGCAGCTAACCCACACTCCATATTGAGTCTAGGCCTAGCCAGGAATACATGCTGACCTTGTCTCAAAATAAAATAAAATAAAATAAAATAAAATAAAATCATCTGGATGTGGTGGTGCATGCTTTTGGTCTCAGCACTTGGGAGGCAGAGGCAGGCAGATCTCTGTGAGTTCAAGGCCAGCCCGGCCTACAGAGGGAGTACCATGCTGGCCTCCAGAGTGAGTACCAGGACAACAACTGGGGCTATGCAGAGAAAAGAGGTCTCAAAAATAAAATAAAATAAAACAAATATAAAAAAATACTTTTAGGCTTGGAAGTGTAGTTTGGGAGACTGAGGCAGGATGATTTCAAGTTCAAGGCCAGCCTGAACTACAAAATGAGATTCTGCCGCAAAAGATTAAGTTACAGGTCAACTTGACATATAGCTGGACATATAGCTCAGTTGATAGAGTGACTGCCTCGCTTATGAGAAGGCCTGGCTTTGCCCCCCAGCACTGCATACACCAAGCATAGTGGCACACATGTGGTCCTAGCACTAGGGAAGTGGAAACGGAAAGACCAGGAGCTTGAGGTCACCCTGGGCTACAGAGCAAGTTTGAGGCCAGCCTGGGGTACATGAGATCTCATAACTATAGATAGATAGATAGATAGATAGATAGATAGATAGATAGATAGAGCGGGCCTGAGAGCTGGGGCTATGGTTCAGTGGTTAGGGATTTCCCAAGAGTGCATGAGGCCCTGGGTTCAGTCCCTGTCAATACAAACAAATGAAGTTTCTGGGGTTGGGGATTTAGCTCAGTGGTAGAGCACTTGCCTAGCAAGCGCAGGGCCCTGGGTTCGGTCCCCAGCTCTGAAAAAAAAAAAAAAAAAAGAAAAAAAGAAAAGGAAACGAAGTTTCTTATGCACACAGAGACAGTCTGTACCAAGGACCTTTCTCCTCACCATCTTCTTTCCTCCCACCTCCCATCCTGGGCATGCTTTTAATTCTTTCACACTTAGTCACAAACACACACCCAGTGTAAGTGACAGAGACGACACTGACACCGGGGAGAATAGGGCCTCATCCAACATAGACGCTGCGAAGTTCTGACTTAGGCAAGTACAGCAGAGGCTCCTGGTGCCAGTCTTGTCCCTTTCTTAATAGAAACCCAATTTTATTTTGAAGAGCACGATATCCCCGAGGACCAGGAATGACAAAGGTTAAGAGGTTAAGAGGGCCTTTTGAGTCTAGGCCATCCAAGATGACAGTGAGACCTTATATCAAAAAACTAAAAGACAAAACAAAACAAAAAAAGCCCTCCCCCAAATCAAATGGTCTCTTCATTTGCTATTTTAAAAAGTGTCTGTCTGTCTGTCTGTTTGTTTTTGAGGCCTGGTCTCACAAACTCAGGCTGGCCTCAAACTTCTGCCCCTACTTCCCAAGTCCAAGAACTACAGGTATGTACACCATTCCTGGGTTTATTTTTTTATTATTTTTTCCAATTGATTTCATTTTGAAAAATATATCTTTCAGCTGGGCGATGGTGGCACACGCCTTTAATCCCAGCACTTAGGAGTCAGAGGCAGGCAGATCTTTGTGAGTTCTAGGCCAGCCTGGTCTACACAGTGGGTTCTAGGACAGCCAGGGCTACACAGAGAAACCCTGTCTCAAAAAACCAAAATAAATAAGTGTGCAAATAATAAATAAATTAATAAATAATAAATAAAAGGCCTGAGTCTATATTACCCAGGCTGGCTGGCTTTGAACTTCTGGACTCAAGTGATCCTCCTGCCTCAGGCTTCTGGGTAGCTGGCAAATACATATCATTATGGCCCCAACTTCCTGGGCGTTTGTTTGTTACTGACTTATTTTTCAGAGCTGGAAGCGTAGCCCAGAGCTTCGCACATGCTAGGCTAATGGTTTCCCACCGAGCTACGTTTCGGCCATCTCTTCTCCACAGTGCAATTGTCAACAGACTTCTGGCCTCCAGGATGTGAATCCTGAAGGTTGTGCAAATATCTGAGCTCCGTGGACACGGGTGACCTCAGCTCCTCTGCTTTCAAGGTCGGGCCCCTTCCACCGTACATCAATCACCCTGTGATCGTCATCAGACTGTGAGCCCTGCGGGGACGCTTATCTATCTCTGTCCTCTAAGCACCGGGCACACAGCCAGACAGCATGTGGTTAATGATAATAGCATTTATTGAGCTCTGACTGTGTACCCAGGTACGCCTTAAGCGTTTTATGAGCATTAGCCACTTAACCCAGTGAAGCAAGTCCAATTGTTAAGAGTCCAGACCCGAAGCTAAAGTTCCAAGAAACTTAGTCGTTGGTCTTGTGTCCCAGGGCCAGAATTCAAGCCAGGCTACTCTGAACCCCCAAGGGATGTGGCCAGGGACATGAGCATTTGCCACCGAAAAGCAGTGAGGCTAGAGACGTGGCTCAGTCAGTAAAGAGTCTGTAGTGCATACATGAGGATCTGAGGGCCTCTAATCCCAGCGCGGGAGAGGCAGCGACAAGCAGATCCGTGAGGCTCAGGACCAATGAACTAACCTCATCTGGGGGAAAAGTGAAGCAGACTTTGTCTCAAAAATCACGTGGATGTCACCGAGTAACACTACCCAAGGCTAACTCTGTCCACCACACATAGGCACACATGTGTTCATCCATGAACACCTGGACACACGGACGCAAGCATGCACGCACATACCTACGCGCGCGCACACGCACACGCGCATGCGCGCACGTAGATAAGCGGAAAAAAATACAAGTTTGGTAACCAGGGTTTCTAGTTTCTTGCATTTTAACTCAGTCCATTCTTTGGTACCACATGAAGAAAAACAATACTGTCAACCTGAGAAGGTGGCTGGTACTGTCCCTGACACTGCAGTGTTCAGAACCCGGCAAAGCACTGAACGGGACCAGACTACCATTTACTCATTTGGAACTAATTAAGCGGCGACTCAAATACACACAGTTGACTATTCGGACTACTGAACAAGAGCCTGGAAGCCAGGACTAGCCTTTGGGTTGCCAGTTGGCAACCTGTGATTTTTTTTTTTTTAATGATTGGTTGTTTTCTGTTCCCATATGGCCACCAGATCCCTCACAAAGCTCAGAGTCCATTTGGGGATCAAAGTACACGCAGCAGATTAGAAAGTCAGACTGCCTGTTCTTCACCCTGCCTGTGTTGTGCCCCACCCCCTCATTGCCCTCAAGTGCCTTTCCAGCCAGAAGGGAGAGTGCCTTCTTTGCAGTTTCTAGCAAATACCTGGTTCGAGCAGTCCTCTGACTGAAGGGTCTTATGCTAGCACATCTATTTGCTTTGCTAATCCTGCATTTTGCTCTCAAAGGCGGAAGCAGGGACCCCAGATCTGGGGAGAGAGGATTTTAAAGGTTATCTAGGACACTTTTAGTCACATCATCCGTATCACAGCAGCAACTCAGGATCTTGGATCGCTTTACCTCAATGACCCCCAGCAACTCGGGGAAGTGGAAACTGTCATCCCCATGTTAAAGACTGGTAGACAGGGGCTCAAAATGCCTAAGAGATCTGCTCAAGGTGGAAGACACAAATAAGCATTCTGATCCACTTTGGTTTTGTTTGTTTGTTTGTCTTTTGAAATAGGGTCTCTCTATTGTGTAGCCCTGGCTGTCCTGGAACTCACTATGTAGACCAGGTTGGCCTCGAACTCACAGAAATCCTCCTACCCCTGCCTCCTCTGCCTTCTGAGTGCTGGGATTAAAGGCGTAAGTCACCACGTCCAGCTTCCCTGAACCACACTTGGACAGCTCTTTCACTTGACCCTTTGGCATGCCCACCAAGTGTCCTTGGACAGACTCAGGGACAGGATGCTCGCCCCCTAACCATACTTATGCTAACCCAGCACTAGCTAGACACTAGTAGTCTAAAAGGACCGTATGCCATTTCTTTTTTTGGGGGTGGGGAGGTTTAGATTGAGTTTCTCTGTGTAGCCCTGTCTGTTCTGGATCTTGGTCTGTAGATCAGGCTGGCCTCAAACTCAGAGATCCACTGCCTCTGTCCCCCAAGTGCCGGGACTAAAGGTGTGCGCCACCATGACTCAGCTGTAGTATTTCCACCTAGCAACAGTCACCATGTTATATCACCACAGTGCGGCAGTTATATACGTAAAGCAGAGAAGGAACTGGCCAAGGGTACAAACCTAGTTTTAAGGACAAGCCGGGATCAAGTGCAGGTGTGTCCCTTTTTTGTTTTGATTTTCGGTTTGCTTGTTCCAGACAGTCTCGATATGCCAGAGGTTCTCAGCTTGTGGGTTCTCAACTTGTAGGTCACAACCTCTCGGGAACAGAACAATCTTTTCACAAGGGTCCTATATCAGATACCCACATATTATATGTTTGCATTATGATTCGCGACTATAGCAAAATTACAGCTATGAAATAGCGATGAGAGTAATGTTATGCTTGGGGGTTATAGTGTTAGGAAGATTGAAAGCCACTGCACTATGAAGCCCTAGCTAGCTTGGAACTTGCTATATAGAGGAGACTGGTCTAAAACTCACAGAGATAGCTGCCTGATTCTGCCTCTCAAGTGCTGGGATTAAAGATATGTGTTACCATATTGGGCTTTGATTTTCATTTGGTTTTAAAGAGTTTTTTTTTTTCTCCAAAATGTATATGGATGTTTTGCCTGTATATATAGTGACCAAGGAAGCCAGAAGAGGAATTAAATCCTCTGGGATTGGAGTTACAGATAGTGAGCTGTCATGTAAGTGTAGAGAATCAAGCCCTCTGGAAAAAAAAAGCCAGTGCTCTTAACCACTGAGCCATCTCTCCAGCTCTGACAAAGTGACTTTTGACATGTGTCTTTGCTGTGTTAGAGCTAGAAGGACCCATCCCCTTCCTACCCTTCTTCTGGGAAAAAAAAAAAAAAAGGGAAACTGATCCTGAGAGGGGCTCGTACAAGTCTGAGATCTCATCCTAGAATAGAACCCAATTGGGAACATCTTTTTTTTTAAGATTTATTTATTTTATTTATAGATGATTGCGAGCCACCATGTGATTGCTGGGAATTGAACTCAGGACCTCTGGAAGGGCAGTCAGTGCTCTTAACCACTTAGCCCAATTGGGAACATCTTACCCTCAAGAAGTTTGAATAAGGCATTGCCCTCCTCCTAAATCCGGATCCATTCCACATCTGTCCACCAGGGGGCGGAGAAGCATCGGAGAATAATGCAGAAAGAAGGGTGGGCAAACACCCTCCCCTCTCCCCGCTGGTATAACTTTTCTCCAAGAAGCTGGGGCAAGCCTCTGCCTGTTCTGGGACAGCACTAAGGTCACTAACGTATGCACTGCAGACACTCTTAGAGGTGAAATCGGCCTGACCACGGAAGTAACGGAAGTCGCCAGTAAACGCTAGGAAATAGACTCCAGCAGACAGGGTAGGAAATCTTTGCCTCTGGGAACCTTCTTGGCATCTGGCTCAGATAGTTGTGCTGGCACACCAAATGGGGTGCGAGAAGAGATCCTCCTTTCCTAGGCTCTGCAGAGAGTTTGGTGCTCTCCCTAGGTGGTTGGTGGCCACCACTGGTGAAGACCTACCAGATGGCTGAAGTGTCTGCCACCACTCTTGGAAGCCTGGGGATTACTAATGGGTCTGACAGCTTCAGAACTCAGCTTAGGCCTTGCAGCTCAGTCGGGACTTCTGTTCCTTTCACACCACACACGGAACTGTGAAGTTCAAAGACTTGAAGCTGGAACTTGGAACTGTTTGAGATCCTAAGGGTGGGAGAGGGGGCCAGGATTGAAGGAGGCCTAGAAGAAAAGGAAGATTGAAAGAGAAGCGGGTCGGGGCTGGGGATTTAGCTCAGTGGTAGAGCGCTTGCCTAGCAAGCGCAAGGCCCTGGGTTCTGTCCCCAGCTCCGAAAAAAAGAAAAAAGAAAAAAAAAAAAAAAAAAAAAGAAAGAGAAGCGGGTAGGACCTTGGGGACTCAAGCAATCTATCTGCTTTGAACTTTACCCCGGGAGGAAGAGGGAACTATTGAAGATCATTCAGGCGGATGGAGCTGTAAGTCGGGAGCTGAGATCGATCACTTGAGCTGTGTGTAGACAGAGCAAGGGAGGTGGAGAAGCCTGGAGAGACAGAGTGGGTAACACAGAAGAGCTACAGTCTGGATGGCAGACTTCATGACAGCTGGGGTTAATTTTCCATCCACCAAGCCCCTCCCATGGGCCCCTGGGTACCCCAGTGAAACTGTCTGGGTTAGGTGACAGTTCTTACAGACTAGGGGACTTCCCTAGGGCAAGGAGATCTGTTCTCCAGCTGGTATATCCTATCAGATCCTTGATATCAACACACACACACACACACACACACACACACACACAGAGAGAGAGAGAGAGAGAGAGAGAGAGAGAATGGCTAAGAGAGAAACCAGATTGGGGGTTAGGAGGGCAGAGGAAAGGCATTCCATTAGGACACTTACCGGTGGTAAACATCTCTTTCAGATGACAACTCTGCTAATTATTGGCTGGGTTAGCACGACCACGTCAATTTGGTAACCCAAATCTCAGCTTCTATCTCTGTAAAATGTGGTTATAGGGCTGGAGATGGCCCAGCAGGTACCTGATGACCTGGATCGGATCCTCAAAACCCACATAAAAGTGGAAATAACTGACCCCACAAAGTTGTCCTCTAACCTCATATATGTTCCGAGGCATGCACCCCCTACAACATACACACACAGCAATAAGAAATCAAATATAAAAAGAAAAATATGATTATGGCCTTGAGGGCTGAACAAGGTGGTGTGTGTAGGGCTCAGCACGTTTTTTTGGTGGGGGAGGGGTCAGAGGACACCCAAGAAAGGGGGAGTTTCAGGTTCTCCATCCCTCAGAGATGGTTATGTAGGTGGGCACCTTAGCTCTCTGGCCTGGAAGTACCTTTCCAAGTCAGCCAGGGTGGGTTTCAAATCAGGTCAGCCTCAGGCTGAGAGCACATGGAATTAGGCCAAGGGAATTCTAGCCAAAGGCAAAGAAAACAATCTGGTTAGTCCAGGGCCACCTTCTGGAGGAAGGCGCTGTGGCTGTTCCCTGGTTGAAACATCCAAAATGATTTTTCTGGGCCAGGTTTCAAGGAGCAAGTCTCTGTTCTATTTTGTTGTTTTGTGCCTGTGCCCTGAAGGTTGCCTCTGATCCCAGTCCCTTCCATATAGGTCTTGTATGCATCCCTACTTCCTTTTCTTTTCAGAAATTCTGTTTTTTTTTTTTTTTTTTTGGTTCTTTTTTTTTTTTTTTTTTTTCAGAGCTGGGGACCAACCAGGGCCTTACTTCCTAGGCAAGCACCACCTCTGAGCTAAATCCCAACCCAGAAATCCTGTTTTTGTATTGTGTAGGTTGCTTGTGTTTGTGCAAATGTGTGTGTTCGGGTGTGTGTGTGTTTGTGTGTGTGTGTGTGTGTGTGTATTTGCACAGACGCCAGAGAAGGGCATCAGGCACCTGTTCTATCACTCTCCTCTGCCTTATTTCTCTGCGACAGGATCTTTCACTGAGCCAGGCTGGCTACCAGAAAAAACCCAGCCATTTTTTAAAAAATGTGAGTGCTAGGTTCTGAACTCAGGTCCTAATGGCTACCCGCCAAGTGTGTCTTAACCACTGAGCTATCTCTCCATCTCTCCAGCCCCGACATTAGTATTGTCTGTCTGTCTTTCTCTCCGTTTCTCTCCCTCCACCCCCCCCCTTTCAGCATACTGGAAAATTGAGCCCAAGGCCTCCCACATGTAGAGCAAGCGCTTTACCACTGAGTTACACCCAGCCCCCTGTATACACTCTGTAAGGTGCTCAATACGGCCCCTGAGTGAGGAAGGTCCCACTGTATTTATTTACACCCTATTGTATGGGTGGGGAAACCAAAGCTGGAAAAAGTTCCTCCATGTGGCCTGTGGATAGGTCAGTGCACTTAGAGACCAAGGTTCGCCCAGCACTTAGAATTATCCAGTAAGTAGAACTAGGCCAAAAACCACTAAGAGGAAAATACTTAACACAAGGTACAGCCATTGTCAGCTTGGCAGTATGTTTGTGTGACACCTGCCAGAAAGAATTTAACACAGGGAAACACGAATCTTTCCCAAGTCACTGGCTTGATTCTTCCGGTCATATCAAAAGGAAAACTGCTTTGTGGAGAGGAGGTGCTGGAAAAGAAGTCTGGAACGTCACGTGCACATACTGGGCACATGCTACCAACCTGAAAGCGATTTCTCATACACAATTTCCCTCATGCCAGGCCTCTATGAGAGCCTCTTGCTTCCCAAATGACCCCAAAGAAAGGGGCTTGACCGGAGAAGTGGAAGAATTTCTGATGACTGACTAGTGAGCAGAAGTATCGGGTTTCAAAACCAGGTAGCTCAAAGATAGGGGTGTGTCTGGTAGGCGGAAGACTCCACATTCAATCTCTAAGACCAGGGGGGAAAAAGCTGGTTAATTAACACAACACTGTCTCCAGGGTCTGTGCACTTAATCTCGTTGACTACTTCCCATACGATTTGAAGCTCATCCTGTTTCCTTCTTTGCTTTGGCTGCCAGGAAGCTCGGAGCCATGGGTTCGATTACAGTCCCTGTCCTTAGAAAACTTTCCACCAGCTTGCTGCTGTATTTCATGATTCTTCCTTCCTTCTCCCCTGGCCTTCTGCCCAGGCATTCATAACTCCTTGATCTCTGTTCTTTAATTATTGATCAAATGGTCTTTAGGCTGCAGCGGAAACCACCTTCAAATCCTTTTTGGAATCGGCAGGATATAAGACATTTATGAGCTGAATAGGGACCTTCTGACTGGCTGAGCCCGCTGGTCACAGTCATGCAGGCTGAGTGTCTTTGAGCAGCTTGCAGGGCTAGAACAGTGCAAGCTTTCTGCATTACAGTCTGCGTAAGTTAGCACTGCATCCATAAAATTCATGAAACGATGTTAGAGCTATAGCGGACCAACCTTGACATCTCAGTGCTTAACTGAAAGGAAGCTCTCCCAATGGCTCAGTGGGTAAAGCGCTTGTTACGTGCATGAGGAGTGGAGTTTATGTGGAGCTTGGATCTCTCAAACCCAGCTCACGCAGGAGACAGGTGGACATGGAGAGCCAGCTGGAATCCCAGGGCACGGAAGTGGAGATGGGATCTCCCGAGCAAGCCAGTGAGCTAGAGGAGCAAATCCAGAGAGCCCAGGGATAGTGGGGGACCCTGCTTCAATATCTAGGGTGGAGAGTGATGGAGAAAGATACCCAGAGCTCTACATGAATGCCAGCAACTGCACGCATGTGAACACAGGTACATACATGCACACACACGCGTGCACACACACATGCACACACATGCACACACACAGCACACATATCTTTGAAAAAAGTAGAAGAAAAGAATCTCTTCCAATGTATGCCCTGGCCAGTCTAGGTATGGAGTAAAACCCAGTCTGATGCAGGCTGTGCCACGTTCAATGTGCAGCTTCCAAGGTCACCCTGGTGTTGGCATTTACTTGGCAAATGGGAGAGCACACGCATATTTCTTAACCACGTTGGCTTGGATGTGGTGCCACGTCATCCTTGCCATCGTCCCATTGGTAGGAAAGAGTCACATATTTGTCACATAATTGCAAGAAGGGCTGGAAAAATGTAGTCTGGGCTGCTTTTCTCTGAAACAGCTCTAAACCTGGAGGGGCAGCCTCTTTAGTGAATCACTGACACAGGTCCAGCTCATGTAGATATATGGATGTAGAGTGGCCACAAGAGGGAAAATGGGCTTGCCTCACTTTCGAGGAACGCTGGGTAAAAAGCATTTAGGGCTGGGGAGTTGGCCCAGTAGGCAAAATGTTTGTGCCACTATAGGCTCGCTCGGCTCTGGGGAAGTGGATCTTTAGAGCTCATTGGTCAGTTGGCCTATCTGGATTAGAAAAACCCTGTCTAAATAAGTAAAGAAAGAAAGAAAGAAAGACAGACAGAAAGAAAGACAGACAGACAGACAGACAGACAGACAGACAGAGAGAGCTTGGAGAGTTTGTTCATTGCTTAGAGCACTGACTGCTCTTCCAGAGGTCCTGAGTTCAATTCCCAGCAACCACAGCGTGGCTCACAACCATCTATACTGTGACCTGGTGCCCTCTTCTGGCCTGCAGATGTACATGCAGATAGAGCACTCATACACATTAAATAAATAAATCTTTCAAAAATATTGAAGTGGAAGGCAATTGAGGATGTTGACCTCTGGCCTCCATTGCATGTGTGTGAAGCAGCCTCTCTGACACAAACACACGGAGCACTGACATTTAAAAAAAGGTTGTGTGCACATGTGGAGGCCAAAAGTCAACATCCCTCCTCAGTCACACCACCAGTAGCTTTAGAGACGGAGTCCCTCACTGAAACAGAAGCTCACTGGCTTAGCAAAGCTGATTAGCCAATGACAGTCGGGTACTTGTCTCTACGTCCCAATGATAGGTTCACAGGCTTTGACAGTCACATTACATCAGTTGGGTTGCTCGTTTATTCCTTTGCTTTTGAGACAGGGTCTCTCTGTGTAGCCTGGGCTGTCCTGGAAGTCTCTCTGCAGACCCGGCTGCCCTTGAATTCAGTGGTCCAACCGCCCGAGTGCTGGGATTAAAGACCTGCGCACCATCACACCCGACCACTCCCAGCCTTTTTTTTTTTTTTTTTTTTTTTTTTTTTTGGGTACTGGAGTTTGGAAGTCAGGTCCTCATGGTTGTGCGGTAGACATTTTAAGGACCAACTATCTACTGGCTAACACCATGATAGGAAATAGTCAAAGAGACTCAATCTTCACTAGTTTTTAAGGTCATAGAAAAGAGTCAAACCGGATGTCCCAAGTTTTAGCTTGGTTGCCTAGTTCCGTGGTCTTTTCCGAGATAACTTCTTGTGCTGAGTTCTGGGTGGGCATTTGGGAACTCCTAACAAACCAGAAAGACCATAAAGTTAAGGTCTTAACCTGCGGGTTACGGGCCTACACCGAGGAGGCAGTGCAATGAATGGACGGGCCCGAGGTCTGGAAGCAGAAGGCTAGATAGAGTCTTAGTTGTGACAAAGAAACCACATGACCTCTCCGGTTGTCAGATTCCCGGCCCAGTGGGTAAAGTCTATTGTGATAACCAGGAGGACTTGAGTTAGAATGGAGCCTATAAATTTGTTCTCGGATCCTCGCCCGCAACCCGGTGCTCACCCTCCGTCCGTCAACCTCAATGCTCTCATCCGAAGGATGGAGTTAACAAGCTGACATCAGGCGGTTGGAATCTGGCCGCATTGTGGACTCTGCCTCCCTGGGATAAGTGTGTGGCCTCTTGCCCCGTTCCAAGGACACACACACACACACACACACACACACACACACACACACACACACACACACACACACACACACACGCACAACCACGCGTTCCCGGCAAAGGAGGACCCCGAGTTCACAAGACGCGGCTTCCTGGCCGCGTTCCGGAGAAGGAGCTTTGCGCCGCAGGTCCCATCCCCCGGTCGTCCGGCTCAGGAAACGCAGAGAAAGCCAGGAACCCGGCCTGCCAGGCCCCGGGGCCCTCCGCCCCGTCCTTCGGCTGCAGGAAGCGCGCTGGCGGGAACGCCCTGCCCGTGGGTGGGAAAAGCCCGAGCTGCTACAGCGCGGCGGCGTCCCTGGGTGCAGCGAGCTGTCACCGTCGCCGCGCGCCTCGGCCGCAGCCCCATCTCTGCGCCAGTGCGGCAGCCGCGTGGCCAGGATCCTGCAGGCGCCACCGCGCCGGGGTGCAGGGAGGGAGGGCGCGGACCCAGCGCTCGCTTTGAGGGGGCGACCTGCTTAGGGTGTGTGGCTGAGTGCTCCACCGGGTCGCTAGGACGTTACTGGACCCGCTGGCGTTAGACTCCGGGTTCTCTTTGAGTCTCAACTTGTGCTTGGTACCCGGAGACCTAGTTAAATGGTGGAGATCTCAAAAACTGTTCTGGACCTAGAGACTGCTGTGATGGGTAGACCGTGATCCCCTTTCACCAATGAGAGCCGAGGAAGAAAAAGATGGAGGACGTAAAAGGGCGGTGCTTTCCAGAAGAGCCTGGGCGTTGGAATCAGTCATTCCCAGGCTTAAGTTCCAGCTTTCCCCCTTACTGTGTGATCTGGAGTAGGTCCCTTAACTTCTCTGAGCTTCCGGGTCATGTCCTCCTAAAGGAGTCTTTCAACTATCCTCAACTCGGTTAGGTCCTCCCCTGCATCCCCACCCCACCCTTCATAGCATCTGGCTTGACTCCTTAGAACATTTAATGCTAATATTATCAAACAATTGTTATTCGGGGCCTGGTCTTTCCACATCAGAAGCCCCAAAGTTCAGGAAGAAAGAGACCTGTGCTAAAGTGAGACTGTATAGCGCTGACACATGTTAAACATCCAGCCATTTGTTGTGAAGTAAATAAAGAGCGAAGGATGGAGAGATGCTTGCCAGATGCTGCATTAAGGGTGGAAAAGCACCAGGAAGGAATAAGCACCATTCCTATCTTCAAGGAGGTCTCGGACTGGATAGGGAGGGGAATGAAATGGGCTTATGTAGAGAAGATGGTCCTAAGTGTGTGCTAACAGGGGTTAAACAACCCTAGAGGTTAACGCTAATGCGGGGAGCATCCGGAAAGACGGAGGTGAGTGACACTGGGTCCCTAGAGAGCTGGGATAATGGGTCTCATTTCCACCACAATGTACGAAGTACTTAGTTTGCATAAAGTGTTGACGTGTGTTTTTATCCTAAGGAGGTGGGGGAATTGATGAAGACTTTACCGACTCCTTCAAGTCCTTCTCCCCTTTTGGGGGCGGGGAGCTGCGCTGGGGATGGATCCCAAAGCCTTGTGCAGACTGAGGACCACTGAGCTACAATCCTCAGCTTCAAGGACTCAGCCATTGGTGTGCACCACTGTTGGTTTAGATCTAAATAAACTGGTGATTCTAGGGAAGTAACGCTGCCTCTCTGACTTGCTTTACCCCGAAGCCTGTTTTCCCGAATCTAAAATGAGTAATAAAGGCTTCCTATAGCATAAACAGAGAGTTGGTGTCAAGTACTTAACACTTGTTGTGATTCTGAGGTTTATGCTAAAGGGTCCATGGGTGCTTGCGGAATGAATGTGTAGACCGGGTGTAGTGTGGGAGTCCCGGATCCTGAAAGGACTGAGCACCATGCCGCTTAGAGACTCCAGGCAGATGGAGGGTGGCTTCGTCCCTCCCTGCTCTCACTTTCCATGATACCTAGGAGACTTTGCTCCTGGCCTCATTCATTATTGCATTATAATTTATTGTTTGCAGACCAACAAAGGTGAGCACACTCTAGCTTGGCTAGCATTCTTTTTTTTTTATATAGGCTTTTACAGCCTTAGTTTCTGATGACACAGTAATACGTGCTGCTTGTAAAAACATTAAATTGCAGGAAGATATCATGGAGGGAAAATGAAAGTGCAAGTTTAGGCACACAAGAGACAGACAGCTTGCTGGTCTTTAGCATGGTGTGGGGGAGGGGACACCCCACAGTGTGAGTGCTGACTTTTCTGTGTCTGTATGTTCTATGTCCGGGGGTGGGGGACTGGGGAGTTGGATGGGGGGGTGTGGGGGGAGGGAGCACTGGATACCCAGATCTTTTCTAGATGTGTCTGTGAGGATGCTTCCAGAAGAGATTCATATTTGAGTTGGTGGACTGGGTAAAGATTGAAGTTGGTAAGTGGAATAGCTGGGGGTTCGTGCCCTCCCCCAACCACGCACACACACAGTGCCCACCACCACCACCACAGTTGTATGTCTGTATGCATAAAATCCCAGGCCTTGCAAAGGCTCAGCATGTGCTCTGCTGTGAACTTACAGCCCCAGCTCCTAAAATTCTAACCTTAGGTTTTTTTCCCTCTGGGCTGAATCTTTTAATGTGAATGAATGAATATAAGGCTGCTGGAATCCTGAGTCTTAGGCAAAGAATTCTATAGTTAGAAGCATTTATTGGGACCCTACCAAAAATGGGATGGGATTTGTGGAATTTTTTGGTTGGTTTGTTTCTTTCCTTCCTTTCTTTCTTTCTTTTTTTTTTTTTCTGCAAAAGGTGTCTTATGCAGACTAGGCTGGCTTTGAGCTGACCCTTCTGCCTCTACCTCTGTTCTGGGATTAGAGGCATGTGACACCACACCCAGCTACCTTTGGGACTTCCTCACCACTACACACGGTTGGTACGGGTACCTTCTGCTGATGTGTACCTCAGCTGCATTCTCACACACTTTTCTTCCTCTTAGCATCCAGGTAGGTCTCTTTTGGAAAGTTCTTATATACGCACAGACAAAACAGAAAGAATGAGGTGAAAGTCCTCTTCTTTTCCTGTTTTCTTTTGGGTCTCCGAATTTCTCCCTCTATGTAGACTAAACACCCATAAACCAAGTACAAACCACGGGCTTCAAGTACGCCTGTGATTCTGTGACTTACTCTTGCAGCTAACAGCATTCAGGGGACACCTGTTCCTGCCTAGTCACACGGACCTGTTCATTTTACTGGAGGCTACTTGAGGACAGCGCTGTTGTTAGTTCTTAGAGGCCAATGAATGGGACACTTCCTGGGAGGGCATGGTGAAATAGTAACAGCAGGCCAGGGATGTAGTTCAATAGCATAGCACTTGTCTAGCGTGCATGAAGGCTTGGGTTCACTTCCCAATAAACACACACACACACACACACACACACACACACACACACACACACACACATCAACTACCATTTCCTAGCATGAACACAGTTCTAAGTTGTTGTTGTTGTAGCCCTGTCTGTCCTGGAACTCAATTTGTAGACCAGGCTGGCCTCGGACTGACAGATCCAGCTGCCTCTGCCTCCAGAGTATTGGGATCAAAGACAGGAGCCATCATCGCCGAAGTGAATGCTGGGCTCCGCCTCCCTGCCCCCCCCCCCCCCCTCCCCGCCGGAGCTGGGGACCGAACAGGGCCTTGCACTTGCTGGGCAAGCGCTCTACCACTGAGCTAAATCCACAACCCCGAATGCTAGGCTTTTTAACAGTTCTTCCACACACTACTTTATCCACAACAGTCTTTGGAGTAGGTACACACTAGTATTCTCATTTTGCAGATGAGAAAACTGAGGTGCAGAGATCTGAGGCTTCATAGCTGATAAACGGTGGAGTTTTGATGTGACTCCTGATCTGTCCCGTTCCAAAGCTTTTGTTGTTGTTCGTTTGTTTGTTTCAGAGCTTTTTCTTCGTGTGAGTTAGTAAGTGATGAATGGGGTCATGAGCACTTCAGAGAAAGTTCTAGCTTTCTCTATACAAGCTTGGTTTTCCCTTCTGAATGTTCTCAGTGCTGTAAGTCAGGAAAGGCCCCCTTTCTGGCTGAAGCAAGCTGTGATCAAGCTTATTTTTTATGGGAAGAAGCATTTTTGAATCTCCTAGTCTAAAAATAAACCACCATGTTTAGGGGCCCTTGGGGACTTGCCCAGGCATTTCAGGACAGCTATTTGTCTATCTGTAACACAGAAAATTAATCAGAAACCCCAGAAGCCCTGCTCCTCTTCCCACACACCGATGTTTTGGAAATGCCCAGTGCCTTGCTGCGGTTCTTTTGAAAAACCATGGAGAACTAAGGACAGCCTAACATGCATTCATCTCTCTGTGAGGAGGCATAAAGCAGAAACAGGTCATTCTGCTGCAAAAACCTGCAGAGAGAACTTGCAGCTGTCAACTGGGAGGTGTGCCAAGACGTATGCCCCAGGGCCTGCAGAATCCACCTGGGGTCTGGAGACTGGGGAACTAGTTTCTGCTCTAATGGCCTCTTTCAGTAAACCTCTTCCTTATGTCAAACCCTAGAAGTCTTCCCCCATGAAATGACTGGGTAAATTTTTTCTTTTCCATTCCTTTTTCTTTTTTCCCTCTCTTTCTTTTCTTTTCTTTCTCTCTTTCTTTCTTTCTCTCTCTCTTTCTTTCTTCTTTCCTTCCTTTCTTTCTTCTTCCTTCCTTCCTTCTTTTCTCTTCTTTCTTTCTCTCTCTTTCTTTCTTCTTTCCTTCCTTCCTTTCTTCTTCCTTCCTTCCTTCTTTTTCTCTTCTTTCTCTCTCTCTTTCTTTCTTCTTTCCTTCCTTTCTTCCTTTCTTCTTCCTTCCTTCCTTCCTTTCTTCTTTCTTTCTCTCTCTCTCTCTCTCTCTCTCTCTCTCTCTCTCTCTCTTTCTCTTTTCTTTTCTTCTTTTTGAGACAGGTTCTTAAACAATGTCACGTGGCCCTGTCTGGTCTTGAACTCCTGTGGTTACAGGCCTGTACCACCCAGCCTGGCGAGTGGGTGGATCGTCACAAGGATACTGTGTGATACTAGAAGCTAGACATACCGTCGATATTACCATCAATAGTGGTACTCTGGAAAACCAGAATGATAATCACAGTTTGTGCCTAGTGGTTTCTCTATAGTATCACACTGATTTTACTTATTTTCTTAAACAGGATCTCACTGTGTGGTCTGGGCTTTACACAAACTCGTAGTCCTTCCCAAGGGTTGAAGTTATAGACATATGTATCACTATCCTTGGCTTATCACATTTAATTAATCAACGAATTAGTTAATTAGTCAATTGATCCTTTGGTGCTGGGAATTGAACCCAGGACTTTGTTCTTGCTAGGCAAATGCTCTACCACTGAGCTAGGTTGCCAAATCTAAATGAATGCCACGCGGATCATCTGATTATCCTCATATTACAGAGGGAGGAGCGAGGGAGGGAGGGAGCGAGGCTCAGTGAACTCCCCTGAACTGGGGAATAGGTTTGTCACATGACCAGAAAATGTGTGGGTTCTCATGACCAGAGAACTAAGACACAAATGAGAAGTTCGTTTGTTTATTTAACTAGAGACAGAGTATTATGTAGCCCACAATGGCCTCAAGCCCACTATGTTGCCAAGGATGACCTTAATTTTTTCAAAACCTTTGTTTTAAAATCTCTGTGCTCTGGGTTCGGTCCCCAGCTCCGAAAAAAAAGAACAAAAAAAAAAAAATCTCTGTGCTCAGGAGGCAGAGGCAGACAGATCTCTGAGTGTGAGGCCAGCCTCCCTTACGGATCTCTTTCCAGGACAGCTAGAGCTACACAGTGAAACCCCGTCTTGAAAGCATCAGCAAAAACAAGAACGAGCTTTAATTTTATTTTTTTATGTGCACGAGTGTTTTGTTTACGTGTATGTATGTGTAGTATGTATGTACTTGGTGCCTGCAAAGACCAGAAAAGACCATTAGATCCTTTGGACCTGGGTTTGCACATTGTTGTGAGCTTCTGTGTGGGTGCTGGACGGAACCTGGATCCTCTGCAAAATGCTCTAACCATTAGACTACCTCCCCAGTTCTATCTTTATGTCCACTTTATGTCCACTGTCACTCTCTTCAGACACACCAGAAGAGGACTTCGGATCCCGTTACAGATGGTTGTGAGCCACCGTGTGGTTGCTGGGAATTGAACTCAGGACCTCTGGAAGAGCAGTGTTCTTTTTTTTTTTTTTTTTTTTTTTTTTTCCCCCGGAGCTGGGGACCGAACCCAGGGCCTTGCTCTTGCTAGGCAAGCGCCCTACCGCTGAGCTAAATACCCAACCCAAGAGCAGTGTTCTTAACCACTGAGCCTCTCTCCAGCCCTCCCACTTCTAAACTTTCTTTCCCTTTCTTCCTTTCTTTGTTTCTTTCTTTCTTTGTTTCTTTCTTTCTTTGTTTCTTTGTTTCTTTCTTTGAGACAGGATTTCACTTTGTAGCTCTGGATGTCCAGGAACTTACTATGCAGACCAGATTGCCCTCAAACTCACAGAGCTCTGCCTGCCTCTGCCTCCCAAGTGTTGGGATTAAAAGCATTTGCCACTCTGCCAGTCTCTGCAGTTGAATTTCTGAATGTTTTGGGTTTACCTCCTGAGTGCTGGAATTACAGGTATGCTCTACCACATCAGTCTATGCAGTGTTTGTGATTGAAGCCAGGGCATTGTGCATACTAGACAAATGCTCTACCAACGGAAATGTATCCCTAGCCCCAAAGGGTACTCCATGTTGGCCCTAGACATGGGATCCTCCTGTCTCTTCAGCATTTGCCTACCAGCGCACATGGCCATGAATAGCATTATTTTTTAAGTCATGCTTTTATTCGTAGTCCAGCTTGTCAAACTAGTAATGCACCTGCCTTCTGAATGCTGGGATTTTAGATAGGAATATGTCACTACTACACCCAGCTGGAGGTCGAGATCGGATGCAAGTTAAAATGTATCCATGGCCCTGTGAGAGCTCAAGTTAATGCCATCAGGTACTGAGAGCCTAGAGAGCTGGTTTTTGCCTTGGGGGGACTAGGACGACATGCACGGGAGATGAGGTGACAAGCAGGAGGCCGGATGTGGGAAAGCAGTGGGTGTGCTGTGGGAAGTTTAGGTAAACTTTAGAGTGTGTGTATGAAGGTAGGAAGTGAGCACACCAGGCCATGGATTTGGCCTTTGTTCCATAGGCAATAAAGAGCTTACACAAGAGGCGTCTCCAGAGACCAACCATACTCCTGCAGTCAGAGAGGAAGCAGCTCTCAGCCATCTGTGTCCCGGCTTGTGCAGGCTGCTGGGTGCCAGCGCGTGGGAGGGCGTCCACAGAATGTCTCTGAATGTGGCCTGTGCTCTGCAGGGCTACCTTTAAAGTCCTTTCCCTCCGTGGGGGGGGGGCGGGCGAGGGAAGGGTTCTATGGGCCCTAGTACTTTGCACATAGAAGACATTGGTGGGACTTTTTGAGACCATCTGGCCACTGCCGATTCCCATTTTAAAGAAGGAAAAAGTAAGGACTATAGATGGGAAAGAACTTTCCTGGCAGCACAGGGGAAATAATGTGGAGTTCGTGGGCCTAGAAGTCATGACCTCTGAACCACGCCCAGTTCCTTCTCCACACTCACTAAATGGTGTTTGGCTGAGCGATTACTCCATTTTAGGCTCTAATCCCTTTGCATGGAAGATTTTACTGCACTCCCCTCCCCACCAACGTCTCTGAGAGCGTTCCTTTGGAGTGCAGTCTTGCTTTCCAAGTCAGGTTTCCTTCGGAAACTAGCCCAGGTCCGGGGCACCTAGCTTGGAAGGCAATGAAAACTTGGCAGGGTTCAAACCCTAGGCTTGGAAGTGGGAGGGCAAAAGAAAGGTAGAGAGGGGCGTGGCTTAACAACCGCCCCGCCCCCGGAGCGCTGACGCCACACAAGGCCCCGCCCCTCATTGTCAGTCTGGGGGAGCCTGAGTAGGCGCCGGCCGCTGGGAGCGGAGCGCCGGATCCTCCGGCGGCGGGATCGCGGGCCGCAGCCGCTGAGGTGAGTCGGCGGCGGGAGTGTGGCCAGGCGGGCGGCCCGGGGGTCCGGCCTGTGTGCAGGGGGTGGGAGGATCTCGGCCGGGGTGTCCCGGGGGCGGCGGGGAGTGCGCGCGATTTCTGGAAGCGGAGCCGGGAAGGGGAGGTCTCCGGTGGGCCAGCCCGAGAGAGTGTGGCCAGAGTTGGAGGGAGAGACTCAGAGATTTTTTTTCTTCCTGAGGAGGGGGAGGGACGTTTCTGAGGAGACTGGGGAGACGCCGAGTGAGGGCGAGCGCGGCTGTGGCGGCCAAGGAGGCGTCGGGGTCCTCGCCGGGCTCCGCGGGGCGGCGGGCCGGGAGGAAGGAAGTGAGCGGACAGGAAGGGCCGCGGCCGGTGTGCGGGACGCGGCGCGCGGGGGACGGGGAGAGGCCCGCGGCGGCCCCTGGGCGTCCGCAGCTGTCGGCCCCGGGCTGCGGCCCGCCCGCGCGACTCCCGCCGGCGCGCTGCTCCGTCTCGCGGCCAGACCGCCGCGGCCCGGGAAGGAATTCGAGGCATTCGCTTTGTTTAAGTTGCCAGTCGACAGTCCCGAGGACTAATTAATGGTGGAATCTGCAGGGGCACTCGGGTAGCCGCCGGCCCCCTCCCGCCGCCGCGGTGAACTTTCCGCAGCGCGCACCCCGCCCCGCGGCCGGGCAGGGAAGGGAGCCATGGCTTCCCGAAGCGCAGGAATGAAGTGCGGTTTCGGGAGCCGCTTTTGGCCTGCGCTTGGCCAGGAGACTAGAGAGGGGAAGCCGGCGTCCAGGGCACGCGGGGCTGGTGGGTTCCGCAGCCCGGTGGGGACCTCTCCGCGGTGCCTGCGGTTTCTGCTAATTACCTCGCAGGAGCCTCCGCCGGCCGAGAAAGACCCATCTCGCTGTGGAGCATCTGTTTCTTCATCGCGTCAGCCCCTTTCCTAACACTGCAGAGCTTGTTGTGGCTTGTTTCGGAAATGCCGAGGCGGGTGCTCACACTTCGGGGTGGGAGAGGGGAAGAGAGCAGGCAACCCCCCATCCCCCTTCACACACCTCCAAAAAAAAAAAAAAAATCTCCGCAGTGTTCTTTAACCAAGGAGCTTGCAGATTCTCTGTCGCACCTTCGATGACTTGAATGACCTTGGGGGAAAGAATTGTGCTTCTGAGCGCCTCGTGGTGGCTTTTCTGTCCATTGAGGAGAAAATACTCTCTGGACCTCTGTGCCTTTTGGGAGATAATTTTGAGAATTGGGGTTTGTTCAGGGTATTTCTTTTCTTTCTTTCTTTTTTTTTTTTTTAAAACCAACCGCTGTGGTTCTGGCTTAAGGATCTGAATAGTGACAGAGCAAGGAAGAATTCGGATCACCTAGGAAGATTTAGCAACCCCAGATGAGGGGAGGATATTTCCTTTGGGAAAAATCTGTACAGTATGTTCCAGATTGCCTTCTGTCACTTTGTGTGCATCTTTGGTGGCATTTGTGTGGTTAAATTCTATAACCCCCTTAGAAAATTCTTCTCTTGTTAGAAATAATTGTTTTGCACAGAATTTCCCCTTGGGGCAGATTAAGGTTTTGCTCAATTTACTCGGAAGAATTTTCCAGGTTTCTAAAATTAAATCACTTTTCTAAACATAGCAGCTAAAGTTTGAAAAACTAGAAATAGTGGGATGGTTAAGGGATGGATTGGATGGGAAGGTAGGAAGGATAGGTTCACAGCTGACCATCCACTAATAGCATGGATTTGAAAAGAGGTTTGTCTTCCTGTGTCTGGGAATGTTCACATGAGTTCAGGTGCTCTCTGAGGCCAGATCCCCCTAGACTTTTAGGCAGCTGTGGTTGGGAGTTGCCTGACATGTGTGCTGGAAACTGAACTTTGGTTTACTGGAGAGCAGGAAGGGTGCTTAAACATTTTGCCCTCTCTCTAGTTCCCATGATATGGATTGGTAATTAGCCTTCCTTGATTTTTATTTATTTATTTTTTTAAGCATGAAGACCAAGAAAGGAAACTAATAATGTTAAGTTGTCATTCAATAATACTGCTGGGGAGTGAGCATAATATATAGTCATCTCAACAAGTCTGTGAAATGCCAGTCCAGCAAACTGAAGACTAGAATGTAAAAGTGACTATCCCAAACTCATGCATATGACCAGTAAGAAGTGGCACTGGAATTCAAAAGTCAAGTCAGTTTGGAAGTCCTACAGTTATTTCCCCCATACTGAGAAACTTAGTTTGTATGTTTTTGAGTCAGCCCACTGGGTCACTGAGGATCTTAGAGTAAGTCACTCAAGTATTTTACAATAAATAGCCTTCTTCCAGAGAGTTGTCAGTATGCTTTGGCGGCAAGTTTTTGGTACAAAGCCTATATAAAAATTTGTACTTTTCATAGTAGGTGCTTAATGTTTTGCGTATGTTGGATTAAAACAATGGATACATAAGGTGCTCAGACATTTCATCTATATAATGGAAGTTGGTAGAAAGTTGTAATGATCATGCATTAGAGGCCACCGTTAAAGTGACATTCAGGGTCTAGAAATTGAAACATTTTCATATGACAGTTTTGGGACAGTACTAACTCAGTAAAGGACACTGCTTGTAAGACTCAGATAATCCAACCTGAAGGATTTGTTACAAATTTTGATGCATATAATAGACACTCGGTAAATTTATTTGCTGAATGAATGAATGTATATGTTATTGATATATAATTTATATAAGATATAATCGGCCAATGTTAGGTGAATAGTTTGAGCTTTGCGAAAGTTATAGAATTATATCAGTTATAAAGTTACTACTACTGCCTTTATTCTTTTAAACTTTAAGGAATTGGTAACAGATGGAGCCCAAGGAAAGTTAGATTTCTGTGCTTAGATTTTATACTGTGATCTCAGAATGAATATTAGGGAGTTTATATGCCAACTTGGTAGGAAATAGGGAAACCTTAAATATTTAATGCTGAGCATAAGAGAGCATAATGATGACTATATTTGGGAAGAAGTAGATTTTAGTTACTTCTAGGCCATAGGATATATTTTTGCTAACAGTAATCCTAGTTAAATTTTCATTTTTTTTTTTCAAGACTAGGTTTCTCCTTGCAGCACTGGCTGTCCTAGAACTCTGTAGATCAGGCTAGCCTCAAACTTTCTGAGATCTGTTTACTTCCCATGTGTGCTGTGCCACCACCATCTGGCTATAGTTTCTTGTTGTTTGTTTGTTTTTTAACCATTTTTTTTTTATTTTTATGTGCAGTAGTGTTGGTGTATATTTGCGTGAGGGTTTGGTTCTTCTAGAACTGGAGTTAGACAGTTGTGAGCTGCCATGTGGGTGTTGGAAATTGAACCAGGGTCCTGTGGAAGAGCAGCCAGTACTCTGAGCCATCTCTGTAAAATGTAAACATGTTCACATAATACTTAAGGGTCAGGATGCTGTGAGATGTTTGAAAGTCTTACCTTCCCATGTGTAACAAATTGATCTCTGACTTATTTTAGCCAATATTTTTCAAAGGAGAGGATATATTAGGCAGAATTTGTGACTTGCTAGGAAGACATCTGATTTTTCTTTCCTTATATTTTTGAGTCACTAAACTCGACTCAAATTGCTGTAGCTCAGGTCTTTCTTAGGAAATGCTAAAACCTTTCCTGCAGATCTTTTAGATTCCAGAGTCTAGAAGCAGCCACAATTCTATTTGTTTCCTCCTTTCTCTCTCATTTTTATTTATGTTGTACAGTCCTCCATTCCCATTTGTGAATTTGTCTGAGAAGGGAAAATCTTGTTAGCATCAACTATTGTCCTTTCCTCCTTCTACTATTAGGACATGATAATTAAATTAAAATGCCCTCCAGACGACTCAACATTTTGGGTGACTGTAGGAAGAAAATTATAGTAGCTTACTTCATAGTTATGAAGTAGTTATTATCCTCATTTTATACACGGGGGAGCTGAGCTCAGATCAGTTACTTTGAGACCCAGTGAGGAGCAGACAGGTTGGCTCTTTATACTGTAGTGTATTGGTCGGGGTATCTTAGAACATGCTTTAAGATACCGTGTTAAGATTCGAGCTGCAGTGTAGTAGGCCTGCTGCTGCTGTTTTTCTCCTCGCCTTAGTTCCTAGAGAAGCCTCCTCAGTGCTAACAAATTTGTAGCCCATCTTTTATTGCACAGTTCCCTTCTCATACTCAGCATTATCATTTTAAAGTGTGGTACTTCTATTCATTTACTGTTTGAGCCACTCCTTCCCTTTACATATGATCCACAGTTCCCATCACTGTAGTTTGTTGTTCGGGAACTTCATACTCAGCCTGTGCCCTCGCTCTGTTTTATCTGGACAGTCTTATTTATTTAATTATTTAATTTGAGTTTTGAGACAGGGTCTCCTATAGCCCAGGCTGATCTCAGACTCACTGTGTAGCTAAGGGAGTAATTATAGTGTGTGTGCATTGCAGGGGATTACATATGCTGGGTAAGTGCTCTGCCAATTTTCTCTCCCCCCACCCCTCTTTTTAATGCATCTCAGGTTGCCATGAGTATCCTCACGTCTCAGTTGCCTGAGCACTAGAATTATAGAACTGTAGACACATACCGTCCATGCCCTGACCAAGTCGTATTTTTAACTATGTGTTATTATAAACTTGGATAACACTTTAAAAACCTACCATACCTTTTCTGCTTTGGTTTAGTTTGTGGTACGTGATATCACATATGGTAGGTAAGTGCTCTTCTGCAGAACTCTATCCCCAGACTGTTCTTACCTTGTATTTTGAGATAGTAGTTAACTGAGTTGCCTGGGTTTAAATTTATTCTGTCAATCAGGGTGACCTTGAACTTCTCTTTTGTAAAGATTTATGTGTTTGAGAGGGAAAATTGTGTGTGTGTGTGTGTGTGTGAGAGAGAGAGAGAGAGAGAGAGAGAGAGAGAGAGAGAGAGAGAGACTGTGTGTGTGTGTGTGTGTGTGTGTGTGTGTGTGTGTTGGGGTGTTCTGTAGGCAGGGCTTGAAGACTCAGGAAGAGACGTGGAAAGGGAGGGAGAAGTAGAAAGGGAGGAGGAGCTGAGCAATCTGTGGTTGACTGGAGAATTGTGGCATTTGTGAAACCTCTAGATTTTTAAGTTGGTGCTGGGATCTGAACCCTGGTCCTCATATTTGTCCAGAGACAGTTCTTTTTTTTTTTTTTTTTTAAATCCCTTTAAATGATTATTATTTTAATAGTGGACTTCACCTGTCTCTGCTCTGGGAGAGGTTTTTGTTTTTGTTGTTGTTGTTGTGTTTTTGTTTTCTTCTTCTAGACAGGGTTTTAGAACTAACTGTCCTGGAACTAACTTTGCTGACATTGAACTCAGAGATCCACCTGCCTTTGCCTCCCAAGTGCTCAGTTTATGTTGTGTATCAGAGATACCTCTCACTCCCCTGTCTTGTTAGTCCTTTCCCGTTACTCTCTATTATGGCTTTTGTTGCTTTTCTTCGTAGGACCTATTATGATTTATAATGATATACCTGCATGCATGATTATTATCTGTTTTCCTACTACAAGCCATAGGAGCAAAGAAGTCATTTGTTTTGTTCTTGAGTGTATGTATCCCTAATACCTAGCACAGTATGATATATTGTATTTAATAAATATTAATTATATTCCAAAGTTAACACCTTTGTAGCATCTTTTTAGCCTCCTACTTCCCAACCCCTTTAGTTTTTCAAGACAGGGTTCTCCCCCTGGCTGTCCTGGAACTCACTTTGTAGATTAGGCTGGCCTTAAACTCAGAGATCCACTTGCCTCTGCCTCCCAACTGCTAGACTTAAAGATGTGCACCACCACCACTGCGGCCATCACTTGGCGCTGCTTTACTCTTTAAGTGTTTCCATTCTTCAAGAATCAGCTGTTCTCATTGCTGTTATCCCGACTTTGCCATAGTAAATTTATTGTCCTCTGTGCTGTTGAGATGGTTCAGCAGGTAAAAGTGTTTACCACCAAGCCTAAACAGCCTAAATCTGGTCTGAGACTCTTATGGTGGAAGGAGAGCAACAATTCTTATAAGTTGTCCATTGACTGCTACATGTATGCCATATCAGGCAAACATACACATGTATGCACACACATACATGCATAGGAAGTAAATAAATAAAAATGTAATAAAAGTAAAAAAACCTCTGTTTATATAGTATTTTTATTGATATTCCTTATGTTCTTGGCAAATAATATTGGCTTGTCTTAATCCTTATTTATCTTGTGGGATCAAACGCTTCTTTATCAAAAATATTAAAAAATTAAAACAAAATATAGATAGATATAGTGGTGCATGTGTTTAATCCCAGTATTTGGGATGCAGAGGCAAGTGGATCTTTGTGAGTTCAAGGCTGGCTGGCCTATATAATGAGGTTCAGGACAAACAGTTACATAGTGAGACCCAGTCTCAAAAAAGAAGACAGATTACATTTATTGTGTATGTGTTTGCACACACATGTTTGCATACTACAGTATATGTATGGAGGCTAGAGAATAGTTTGTGTATATTTCTCTCTTCGAGGCCTGGGTCAAACTCAGGTTGTCAGGCTTAGTAAGTGCCTGTATCCACTGAACCATTTTGTTGTTCTCTTTCTCTCTCTCAAAAAAGAAAAAAAAAAAAAGAAAAAACAAAACAAAAACACTAATCATTTACTTTGTGTGTCCTGTATGCTTGTGTGATGAGGTCAAAGGACAAGTTTATGGAGTCATGGAGTTGACTTCCTTTCCCACCTTGATGTGTGTTTCAGAGACCTAATTCAGGTCACCAGGCTTGGCAGCAGGCACCTTTACCCATGTAGTCATCATGCTGGCTCTCCCAGAAGTCTTCTTACAAGTTGTAAGGCTAATATTTGCTATGTTTTTGGTTAGTTTAATAGCTTTTATCTTTAGAAAATTATTTTTTTTTAAAAGTTTCTGTGTGTCAGTGTTGCAACATGTGTGCAGGTGATCTTGGAGGCCAGAAGAGGGTAATGAGGTCCCTTAGAGCTAGAGTTTTAGGCAGTTTTGAAGTGTCCATCATCAGAACTGGTAGCTGCACTCTGATCCTTTGGAAGAGCAGCTAAGATTCCTAACTGCTAAGCCATTGCTTCAACTCCCATACTAGCTTATATCTTAATTGCATAATTTGATAAGGAATTTGTATTCAGAAGTTGTTTATATTACTTAGTTGTCTCTAATCATTTCACTGAACACCACACATAGTAGGTCCTCGGTAAAGGGTATTTTGTGTGCGTGCATTTGACGAGCAGAGCATCGGGTGTCTTCCTATATCCATCTCCCTCATATTTTGAGAACAGTTCTCTTAATGAACTTGGTAATAGTGAACAGTGATTGACTAGACTGGCTGGTCAGCAGACTTTTGAGATCTGCTTGTCTCTTTCTCCCATTTATGCTGGGGTTACTTTATCAAGTTTTATGTGGGTGCTGGGGACCTGAACCCAAGCTCTCATAGCAACAGCCCACTGAGACATCTCATTAGAGGTCCCCCCATCCCTTTTTAGCTGTCTTCAGACACACCAGAAGAGGGCATCAGATCTCATTACAGATGGTTGTGAGCCACCATGTGGTCACTGGGAATTTAGGACCTCCGGAAGAGCAGATAGTGCTCTTAACCACTGAGCCGCCTCTCCAGCCCCACGGATTCTTTTTTTTTAAGACTGGAATTCTACATAATATTTCTTTAGTCCAGAAGGTAGGAATGCACTAAGTCCATCAGTAGGTTGATATGGTAGGAGAGTTCAGAAGTTCAGCCCTGCAGCCACAAAGCACTTGCTCCTCTGAAACCTCTCACTAGTGAAGAACTAAGCAGAGTTTCCACTGGGGAAGGTGCTTGCTCTGTGCATATGTAAGACTCTCTGATTGGACTCACTTCATTAACTGAAGTGAGATATCAGGTAGTATCTCATTTGAGTTATTTTTTGATTATTTTATTGGTCCTGTTGATAATAAAAATTCTGAGCTCCTGGAGGTTGTGACACATGTCTGTAATCTCAAAACTGGGATTGGTGTGGAGGCTAAAATGGGGATCATGTTTTTAAGGCTTGGGCTGTGTGATGAGACTTTGTCTCAAAAACAGAAACAAAATAGGGATAACTCAATGGGTAAAGCACTTGTTACACAAGCATGAGGACCTAAGTTCAGAGCCCCAGAACTTATGCAAAGCCTGGCAGGATAACATATGTGTGATTCTGATGCTTCTACTAAAGATAGAAGGCAGAAATAAAAGAATCCCTGAATGCTCTCAGGTCAGCCATCATGGAGTCTGTAGGAGCAAATGATTCCTTGTCTTGAACAAAGTAGAAGGTTGCCCTCTGACCTCCATACACATGGCATGTGTATACCCATAAGAACACACATACACAGATCAAACAAGAAACAAAATACGGGTTGTTTTGACTTAGTTGGTAAAGTACCTGTCATGCAAACATTTGAGGTTGGATCCCCAACACTCATGTAAAAGTCCAGCATGTATAGTTAACCCCAGTACAGGGGTGGTAGAGATAAGGTGGATCCCTGAAGCTCATTGGCCAGTTGAGTCGATGAGTTCCTGTGTCTCAAAAGATGGCGAACTGAGCATGTGATACCCACCAGCAATCCCAGTAACTGGGAGGCAGAGGCAGGTCTTTCTCTCTGAGATGGAGGTCAGCTTGGTCTGTGTACTGAATTCCAGACTAGCTAAGAGCTATATAGTCATAGTGAGAGACTGTCTGTAAAATGAGAGGAAGGTGAGTAATTGAGGAAAGACAATGCTGGCCTCTAGCCTCTACTTGCACAAACACTGTGTACACGTCTGCATGCTCATTTGCACACACTCACATGAACAGATACATACCACCCCCAAAAAAAAAAAAAAAAAAAGAAAAAAGAAACAGGAAAACTTTAACCAGTCAGCTCTGTTTAAAGCAAGGGGACTGGACAGACGGCTCAACTGTTGAGAACACTTGCTGCTCTACCACAAGACCTGGTTTCAATCTCTAGCACCCACACTGCAGCTCAGAACTGTCTGTAACTGCAGTTTCAGGGGACCTGGCACCCTCACACAGACATATGCAGGCAAAACACAAATGCACATAAATAAATAAATCTTATAGCTGTAGATTGTTGGCAGACTTCTTTGGCAGCTCTTCTTCCTTTCTGTATTAAAGGAGTAATAATGTGTAATATGTTCTTTGAGTCAGTCTGAGTGCAGATTAATTTAGTAGACATCTTTTAATAAGTGATAGATAGAAATCTATTTTTTTTTCTCTTTTTTTCGGAGCTGGGGACCGAACCCAGGGCCTTGCGGTTGCTAGGCAAGTGCTCTACCACTGAGCTAAATCCCTAACCCCGAAATCAAATTTTTTTAAAAGATTTATTTATTTTATTTATATAAGTACACTGTAGCTGTCTTCAGACACACCAGAAGAGGGCATCAGATCCCATTACATGGTTGTGAGTCACCATGTGGTTGCTGGGAATTGAACTCAGGACCTCTGGAAGAGCAGTCAGTGCTCTTAACCACTGAACCATCTCACCAGCCCATAAATCTCTGTTTTTTTTTTTAGTTTATACATTTATTCTATATAAGTACACTGTAGCTGTCTTCAGACACACCAGAAGAGGGCATCGGACCTCTTTACAGATGGTCGTGAGCCACCATGTGGTTGCTGGGAATTGAACTTAGGATCTCTGGAAGAGCAGTCGGGTGCTCTTAACCGCTGAGCCATCTCTCCAGCCCATAAATCTCTGTTTTAAGAGAGTCCTACCATATATTTTAAATCAGTGGTTATTTTTACTTTCCTGATGGAATTATACCATAGATTCCAGAGTAATCTGGTAATTGTTTTATTAAGCAAATTGTGGTGAAGTTTCTGAAAGAGATTGGATTAATTTTGTTAATTTCTGTAATATCACCGTTGTCTTTTTCTTTATAAATTTTGAAATGTTTTCTGAAATAAGATTATTTGCTTTTTAACTCTTTTATTCCAACTAATAGATTAGTTAAAAATAGGTATAACACATTCACATGTATAGGTGTGTGAAGACAGTAGTAAACTTCAGTATATTGACTTTTAATTTTAATGTAATGAGACAAATGATAAACTTTGGTGACAAAAAAATCTTTAGAGTTGACAGCCCTGCTCCATCACTTACAGATCAGCTTTGCAACTAAAAATGGAAATTCCTGGTAAGAGACTATAAATACTTCAAACTATTGAGCTGCTTAAAATTATTTTAAGTTAAATATTAAATCATTTTGGGATGATGATATTAATATTGTTCAGCATTGTCTTTTTTTATTCCAGGTATAGATCTAAAGGATTTTTACATTAGTTATAATAATGTCCCAACCACTGTTCTAAAGAATATACATATATACATGTATATACATACATACATACATACAACAGTGATTTTTACATTAGTTATTATAATGTCCCAAGCACTGTTCTGAATATATGAAGAAATACTGTGTCTTCAGAAGCCCTTTGTAAGCAAATATTTAGGAAGTATGGTAGTTTAATTTCATTTGTTTTCTGTGACTTTTCAGTATAATTTTACATAGATCAGTTGTGGTATTTAGGGGTTCTAGATTTCTTGCTGTGTAATTTTATAGTCACATACTCCACCTTGAGCTATCTGGAAGGTACTAGGATAACTTTTCAAATACTAATGTCAGAGCTTTTTTTTTTTTTTTTTTTTTTTTGTTTTTTTTTTGGAGCTGGGGGCCGAACCCAGGGCCTTGCACTTCCTAGGCAAGCGCTCTACCACTGAGCTAAATCCCCAACCCCCTGTCAGAGCTTTCTTTTTTTTTTTTTTTTTTTTTTTTTCGGGGGGCAACCCAGGGCCTTGCGCTTCCTAGGCAAGCGCTCTACCACTGAGCTAAATCCCCAACATGTCAGAGCTTTCTAAAGTGGGAAGTTTTGTATTCACTTGATGGAATTCTAAACTGAACTTTCTATATAGTGGCCCCCTTATCTGGCTTTATTTTTTCGTGGTTTGTTACCTGAAGTCAGTCTTTGGTCTAAGATAATTCTTGACTTGGGATTATGACAGTAACTACGTGGTGGAACGTGCTTAGTGTGTGCAAGGGCCTAGGTCTCATTCTAGCAAGAATCCCTCTCTGCCCCTTAAACTTTTTTTGAGAGGGTTTTTGTATGTAGCTGTCCTAGAACTGCCTCTGTACACCAGGCTAGCCTCAAACTCAGAGACCTGCCTGCCTTTGCCTTCTGAGTGCTGGGATTAAAGCCACACACCTTGCTTGGTATATGCAAAGCCATACACCAACCTCCCCCCACTCCCATTTTAAAATAAAATTCAGCTTAATTTTTTTAGACAAGGTCTCATGTATCTGAAGCTGCCCTTGAACTCTGATCTTCCTGCTTCAATGTTCTGAGATTACAGATGTATACTATTATGCCTGACATTTTAAAGTTTTATTTCCCTCCCATTTTGTCTTTTTGAAGATAATTATCTTCTAAAGTTTTATTATAATATTTTATTTTAATTATCCTATTTTCTATTAATCTCCTTATTGCCTAATTTATAAGGTAAGCTGTATCATAGGTTCATATAGGGCAAAACATAGTATATTCAAGTTTCTTACCTCAACTTTAAGCTATTCACTAGAGTCTTGGATGTATATCCTGTGTGTAAAGGAGAGCTGCTGTTCTTTCTTTGAATTCATTTTCAGAGTGTGTTGTACATTTTCTAAACCTGATAAATCTTCATTTTTAAGAGGTTTATGTTTGACCTTTGGCAGTTAGGCAAGCCGGGTGAGTAAAGTAAGTGATTGTTTATGGCCTTAAATGAGAGGCCATGTAATTCTAAAAGGTAAAGACTGCGGTTTCTTTGTGTGAGGCTTGCCTGTGAGAATCCTACAAGTGGTGTTCAGAGGCTTTGAGTTTTCATTGTATGAATAGGAGAAGAGAGCCTTGCTTTCTAAAATGACTCTCTTTATAAGACATCCTTGTTTTAGACCTGTTAAAATCATTGCTTAAGTACAGCTTGTTAAGCTTGTATTCTGATTGAGTTTGGAAGTCTCTTGATGAACTGTTAGCCTGTATTAATATCAATGTGATATTTATTTGTAACCTTAAAAAAATAATGTGTTAGTCTATGCTAGGTATGGTAGAACAGGACTGTAATCCCAACAGGCGGTTGAGGCAGGAGGATTGTAAGTTGGAGACCAGACAGGGCTTTATAGGGAGACCCTTTCTCAAACAGAAATGAAAAGGAAATGTTTTATGGTCTGTTGATGGCCAAATCTGTAAAGTAACAGATTAAACTTTAGTTACAAGGGTGAAATCTGTTTTCCAGACTCACTTACCAAGGGTTATTTGTGTAAGTTTTCTGTAGAAGATGAGAAGTTCAAGTAGAAAGATAAAATTCATCTTAGCCAGACAGCATCTATTTATGTATGAACACTTTGGTATAGATTATATTGTTTCTACTTTATAGATTTGAAGGGTCAGTTAGCTTCAACTGACAAGTCAGGTGTCAAGTGTCAAGATTCTTAAATTTACCTTAGAACTCAGTTGTTCAAGCCAGCACACTGATCGTTTTATCAACTATGTACCTGAAATACAATTTTTCCCTAAGAAATACAATCAATCAATACTTTGTCATACTGGTAGGAAGAATATCATTTTTAGATTTCAGGTTTTTCGTTTATTTTTTGAGATATAATTACATCATTTCCCACTTTCCTTTCCTTCCAAGCCCTTCTATATACTCCTTCTTGTTCTCTTTCAGATTCATGGTCTCTTTTTTTCATTAATTGTTGTTACACACATGTATGTACACACACACACACACACACACACACACACCCCCACCACGCATTTTCCTAAATACATAAATATACTGCTTAGTCTGTATAATGTTACTTATATGTTATGTTCTCAGGGCTATCATTTGGCATTGGATAACCAATTGTTGTGTTCTTCCCTGGAGAAGACTTTCACCAGATCTCAGCATTCCTTAGTTGCTCGCTCGCTCTTTCTTCCTTCCTTCCTTTCTTTCTTTCTTTCTTTCTTTCTTTCTTTCTTTCTTTCTTTTTTCCTTTTTTTCAGAGCTGAGGACCGAACCCAGGGCCTTGTGCTTGCTAGGCAAGTGCTCTACCACTGAGCTAAATCCCCAAACCCCCCCCCCCTTTTTTTAAAAGATTTTATTTATTTATTATATATAAGTACACTGTAGCTGTCTTCAGAAACCAGGAGAGGGCATCAGATCACATTACAGATGGCTGTGAGCCACCATGTGGTTGCTGGGAATTGAACTCAGGACCTCTTAACCGCTGAGCCATCTCTCCAGCCCCAGCTTGTAGTTCTTTGTGAGGCTTACTTGGCTTTTCCCTGTTGACTTTAGTGTGTCTAATGTCCTTGTTCAGTTCTTGTTTAAGGCAGTCATGTTGATGAGACTATAGGTATAGCTTTTGTTATTACTAGGAAACAAAATTTCATAGTGAACTCTTTTTTTTTATAGGGATTGATCTCCCATTTCTTTTTCCTTCGGGGCTGGGGATCGAACCCAGGACCTTGCGCTTCCTAGGCAAGCGCTCTACCACTGAGCCAAATCCCTAACCCCTCATAATGAACTCTTATCCTCTGGCTTTTACAATCTTTCTGCCTCCTCTTCCACACGAATACCTTGATAGTCGTAAGTAGCAGCTCTTTAACAGTTCTTAAGACCCATTCAACCAAAAAGAAATTATACCTGGTACAAGAAACCTAGATGACTACCCGGGGCTAGTGAGGTTGTATGTCTTAGAGGGAGGAGAACTTAGGATTTCCACTTTGCTAAACCAGAATAATCTCAGACGTTGATGGTTGTAGAGATTCATTAAATGTCTACATGGGAGACTAACAGTAGCTGCTGTAAGCTACTTAGAAATTAGGTTAGACTAGCAAACTATTGTTGGCAGCTAGTTACCTATGTCTGACTGTGATGGTCTCTTGTAGGTTTAGGTAAGGAATGCTATGTTTTTTTTTTGTTTGTTTGTTTGTTTGTTTTTTCCTTTTTTTTTCGGAGCTGGGGACCGAACCTAGGGCCTTGCACTTCCTAGGCAAGCTCTCTACCACTGAGCTAAATCCCCAACCCCAGGAATGCTATGTTTTAAAGTCTTTTATTTTTTATTTTTGGGATACTAGTGATTAAGCCCAGCGTTTTATACATACTAGGCAAGCCTTGTACCATGGTGTTTTGTTGTTGTTTTTGTTTTTTGGTGTGTGTGGGGTGTGTGTGTGTGTGTGTGTGTGTGTGTGTGTGTGTGTGTGTGTGTATGTATGTACCAGGTACACGATGCATGTAGAGATCAGAGGACAACTTTGGGTGTCAGTCTTTCACCTTGTTTGAGACAGGGTCTCTTATTCCTTGTGTACACCAGGTATGATTCACTTTGGTCTCACCTTCTAGGTACATCAGGGTTACAGAAGTACATATGACAACATCTGGCTTTATGAGGGTTCTGGGGTTCCAAACTCAGGCTGTCAGGCTCAAATGATAAGTGCTTAGATCCACTGAGCCATCTCCCCAGCACGTCTCTGTTCCTCCTCCTTTTCCCTCCTCCCTCCCTCCCTTTCTATGATTACACAGGTGGGTGCCACCAGGCCTTGCAGGAATACTTAATTTTTTTCTTTCTGCCACAGTTGTACATGAGATATTCTAAATGTACTTTGATAAGATTAGACATTATCAATGTCTTTTCTGTAGGAACTTGTCTCATGATTAGGTTAACTAACATTTTTGAGGTTAGATTCTAAATCAATTTGACAGTAAGCATAAAAATTTGGAGAGATTGGGTGTAGCTCAGTAGTAGAGCTTGCTTAACATGCTGGAGGCCCATGCTTAGTTAGGTTTCTCAGTAACACGTGCACACTGTTCAGGCTAGTTTTATGTCAGTTTGACACAATCCATAGTTAGCTCGGAGGAGAACCCTCAATTGAGAAATTTCTCCATAACTGGGCCGTAGGTAAGTTTGTAGGGTGTTTTCCTAAGATTTGATATTCGAGGGCCCAGCCCATTTTAAATGTGGCCATCCCTGAGCTGGTGGTCCTGGTTTCTATAAGAAAGCAGGTTGAACAAGCCATGAGGAGCAAGCCAGTAGGCAGCATCCCTCCATGCTCATGCTTCTAGGTTCCTGCCAAGTTTAAATTCCTGTCTTAGTTTCCTCTATGGGCTGTGATTCAGGATATGTAAGTGAAATAAACCTTTTCCTCTTAAAGTTACTTTGGTCATGGTGTTTCATCACAGCAGTAGTAACCCTAACACAGACAGACAGACAGACACACACACACACACTCCACACAACACATAAATAGAGTGCTGGGTGGGGTATGTTTACATATCATAGCTGGGGTTCAGACCCCAATATAGAAAGAAAAATAAAAAAAATGTATGATTAAAAAGAAAAGGAAAGGGCTGGAGAGATGGCTCAGTGGTTAAGAGCACCGACTGCTCTTCCAGAGGTCCTGAGTTCAAATCCCAGCAACCACATGGTGGCTCACAACCATCCGTAATGGGATCTGATGTCCCCTTCTGGTGTGTCTGAAGACAGCTACAGTGTACTCATATACAAAATAAATAAATAAATCTTAAAAAAAAAAAAAAAAAGAAAAGGAAAATAGTGAGGCAGGTAAAGGATCAAAGAGAGACTGAGGAGATGCTAAAGAAAGGATGAAATTCCAGGTCATAATTAAGAGTTAGTGGAGTGCAAAATTAGTGATCATGTGAAGTAACAGGAATAATCTAGAAATGTGCAGTTTGTGTTCAGGGGAGGAGGGAAGATGAGAACTGACTTCATGTACAATTTTGGCTACTGTCACATCAGATTTTAAAAGCAGGATATATATATATATACATATATATACATATATATGTATATATATACACACATGTATGTATGTATGTATGTATGTATGTTCTGTTTATTGTACTGGTTTTGTGATCAACCCCAGAGTAGTTAATATAGGACAAACAAAAAGACAAAAAGAGTGCCACATATGACTCTTAAAATTCTAATTGGGGAGACAGGAAACAGTTCCTTAACTGTATTGAACCGAAACAAGGGAGATAGACTGGCTACTGGTTCAAAGACAAGCCTCATTTCAAGAGCTTGTTTTTCCAAATAAGCACATGAGGATGAGAAACATGAAATACACTACAGAAGGCAGAGCCTAAAAGCAGGCAAGAGAAAGTTATCTTGGAGGAGACCAGGTTAAAGTGCTACATACTTCCCTTTGTGCAAAATGTACATGAGTGTCCTTTGAAGTGCCACTGTAGAGTGACTACAGTAAATTTTGTCATGTTACTGATTTGTCTGGAAATGAGTCTGTGGTTTACTAAGTTTAGTCTGAGGACTTCACGAAGATAGTTAGTCAGCAGGTTTTACATGCTGGATTTGAATTGGCAGGAAGGAGGAGGATGGTATTCCAGACTCGGGCAATGCAAACCTGCAAACTGAAGATACTGAGATTGGGGCACACTTGTGTGATGAATGGGCCTGAGAAGACCTGTATGACACAGTATGGACTGTGAAGGAGCTAAGATTAAGATTAACAGCCAGCAGTGCTCACACTGCGGAATTTACACTTGATCTTGTCAACTTTGGGGAGCCATTGAAAGTTTATGAATTAGGTAGTGACATGATATGTTTGGAATTGTAGACTGTTATTAATGAAGTGGAGGGTTAGAAAGGAGTTTTTTATTTTGTTTAAACAAATCTTACTGTTGTATTTTATGTGTATGAGTGCTTTGCTTGCATATATGTCTGTACATCTCTTATGTGCCTTGTGGTAAGAAGAGGGCATAGGATCCCCTGGAATTAGTGTAACAGATGGTTGTGAGCCATCATATAGGTGCTGGGAACCAAACCTGGGCCCTCTGGAGGAGCAGCCAGTGGTCTTAACTTCTGAGCCATCTCTTCAGTCCCCGTACCCCTCCCCCTCTCACAGTTTTGCTGTTTAGTCCTTGGTGGCCTGCTGTTTGCAGTGTAGCATAGGCTGGCCTCAAATTTGCAACAATATTTTTGCTTTAGCCTCATAAGTGCTGGGATTACAAGCACATGCCACCATGCTCAGTTCCAGTTAAAGTTTTTTGTTTGTTTGTTTGTTAGTTTGTTTTAAAGAAATTGTAATGTAAGAGAGCAAGGTATGGGTGAGTTATGGGAAGAATTAGGGAGATGGATAGATTAAATGATATACTTATACTTACACATTTAATAGCTATATTAAAAATTTAAGTGTGAATACTACTGAGGCATGAACTTAGGAGTTGAGTGGAAAAATAAAAATGGGATATATTGGAGGATTCAATGGATAAGAGGACCTGAGTGACAAAAAGAATTAAGTGTGACCTCTGACACCTGCAACCCCACAACCGAGCAGAAGGCACAAAGCTTAGCAGAAAACCCGGCAAGGTCCAGGTTCAGTGAGGGACAGCATGTGAAGAAATGAAGGCAGAGAGTGACAGAGCAGGACACCCAACATGCACCTCTGGTCTCTGTGCACCATTGCTTACTCATGTACACATGTGTGCGTGTCCTTGTGCATGAGGACATATACATAAACACAGGAATGTAGTGGAGAGGTTTTGTTGAGGGTAGAGATAGGACTAAATGGCATAAACAAAAAAGGATAAAATAAAAATTTGAGGTTGAGCAAACTGAGAATTATTTGTGATTATTACTTTGTTGTGGATAATTTTGGCTGCCTGCTTTGTGCTCCTGACTGGCCACATGTGGGCACACCCCCAGGAGCTGTCCTGGACCGGGAGAATAGAAACACACACACACACACACACACACACACACTCTCTCTCTCTCTCTCTCTCTCTCTCTCTCTCTCTCTCTCTCTCTCTCTCTTTCTCTCTCTCTCTCTCTCTTCTCTCTCATGCCAGTTATTCTTAAAAACCGGGCACTCCACTCCTAAATCTTCCCCTGGTACCCTAGGCCCAGTCGGGAACCTCGCATGGCTGGTTGGCTGCTGCATACTCCTCTCCTCTCCCCTACCCCCCATTCTCTTTGTGACCTACCGTGCAACGCTCAGTGTCCCGCCCCATGCTCAGCCATTGGCCACTGGCAACTTTATTGATCAAAAACCAATTAAGGGCAAGGACCTTCAGCATCAGAACACAGATTCCAGATTAAATCAAAGCATCGGAGCAGCCCCCGCTGCATTACTTAACTGAAGTTATTATTTCATACTCTTTGCTGGGGCTCTCACTGTGTCCTCTCTGTGTCCCTGATCTTCCTGCCTCCCTTTCCTCATGGCTATTGTAGTTAAAGCCACAACACTTGGCTTCTGGTGTTCCCCTTACCCCCAGCTCCCCTTAAGAATGTTTAGGTTATTTAAAATTGCCCTGGGGTTAATCTGGAAATAAAAGGTTCTGTTTATATTTGTTCCTTTTATTGTTATTTGTGATCTTAACATTGAACCTAGGGCTCACAGGTGCTAGGTAAGTACTCTTACCACTGAGCTAGATCCTCAGCTTAAAAAGAGTTATTTAAAAAAAAATTATCTGTGTATTTATCTGTGTCAGTGTGTGCACATGAATGCGCATATCCTTGGAGATCAGAAGAAGGCTTTGGGTCCCTGGAGCTGAAGTTAGAGGTAGTGAGCCATCTGATGTGGATGCTGGGACCTAGACCTCAGGTCTCTGTAAAGGTAGTATGTGCTCTTAACGGCTGAGTTCTCTCTCCAGCCCTGTCCCCTTTAGTTTTTAAAACTTTTAACATATATATGTATGTATATATACATATATATATATACATACACATATTATACATATTATATATGGGTAGCTTTGTTTATTTTAGAGATATATGTTTTTTAAAAGTGCATTTCAAATTTCTAAATACTATATGTTTAGTTATGAAAATACCTTAATCAATGCCATATATATATATTTAAAATATGTCTATATATATTGTGTGTGAGTGGAAATCAGAGGACAACTTATGGGCCTTGGTTCTTTTCCTTCCACTATGTGGATTCTGTGCATTGGACTCAGGTCATAAGGCCTGGTGGCAAATGCCTTTACCTGTTAAACCATCTGGCAGACCCATTAAATTTATTTTTATTTTTTCAGTTCAGTTTTTCAATCCTCCTGCTTTTTTAGCTTCCTGAGTGCTGGGATTATAGGAGTGAGTGACCTGCCATATTTAATCATGTTTTTATTTTGAAATGCTGTCTTGCAGTGTTGGTATAGGGTAGTGAGAATAAAGTAGAATTTATTTAGGCATGGTGGCTCATCCCTGTGAAATAGTACTTGGGAAGCTGATACAGGAGGATAGCAGTGAGTTTGAAGCCAGTCTAGACTCCATTTCAAATTCTAGACCAATCTGGGCTAGAAAATAAAGCATAGATATCAAATATTGGTTGGATGTTTAATTAGGTTATTAGCTTGAATCCATGTGCCATAATATTCTAACATGATATACATCACATGTGTATTAATTTAGTAGCATACCCAAATGTATTAACCTGATGGGTTGAGTTTGAATTCCAGCTTTGCCAAGTAATATTTGTGTAAACTTGGGAAAAGATTTACATTTCTCTGGACCATAGTTTGTTTATTGGAAAAAGGACAGCAGTATCTGTCTCATAGGCTTAGTGTGAGGAATTAACATGTTTATGCAAAGGTTTAGAATGTCATGCAGTAAAGAGTAAATATTAGAGTTACTACTTTATGCTTTTTTGCTTTCAGAGTACTTTAGCATTCTGTGAAAGAGATAGGGTCTAGATTCTATTTAGTCCTATTTTGCAAAATCAATCAATCAGTCAATGAAGAAGAACAAAATGAAAAGGACTAAAATTTAAATGATTCTTAAACTCTGAATGTTGGTTGGGGGAGGTTTGGAATGAGTTCTGTAATAGGTAATTCTCTTGTTATAAGCAAGAATAATTTATTACTGCCCCTTCAGGCTGGTAGAAGATGACCTTGAACTTCTGATCCTTCTACCTCTACTACGTGTGCCAAGTACACGTGTGCCATTATGCTCAGTTTATGTACTGTAGAGGATGGTACAGGGCTTTGTGCGTGCTGTGTCAGCACTCTACCAACAGAGCTAGGTCCCCAGTTTTTAATTTGTGCAATTTTGAATGAGAGGGAAGATCATTCCTGGCTATTCTTGCTATTTGATTTTTTTCCTACTTTCTTAGATGTGGGGAAGATGTTGCTGTGTTATTCCTATGTCCTATTATAGTGAACTGTGAAGGAGCATTTGAAGGATTTTGAATTTTCTGGGAACTGGGAAAACAGCTTACCTGGAGAAAGGGGTAAAATGAGTGGGAGATGAGCGCTACCTACTACTAGAATGCTGTTGTGTGTTTCTTGTTTTTAACTCCTGGATGGCTTGAACTGAATCCCACTCTTGTCACTTTTTTGCAGCCCCTTTGAACTATAGGATCCAAAAACTTCTGGTCTGCCCTCCCCCCCCCCCCGCCCTTGCGCCTGCTAGGCAAGGGCTCTACCACTGAGCTAAATCCCCAAACCCCTTCCCACTCTTTTCTTTCTTCCTCCTCTCCTCTTTCTCTTTGTCCCTCTCTTTCTTTCCTTCCTTCTTTGTTCTGCTCGGTCCCTCTCAGGTGCCCTTGTAAAGCCTGAGGAGAGTTCTAGGGTTTGTCCAGCTGGAGCTGTCTCTTGTGTCCTGTATAATGTCTTCAGGAGATGTGTTTATAAGTAGTCTACACACTAGGGTGTGTAAGAATCAAAGCACATTGGATTAGGTTGATAATAATTGAGGGCAGGTGAAATATATTTAGTGGAAGACAGCTTTAGTGTTGGGAGCTCTGTAATCTCAGTTTTGCTTTTTAATACCAAATTCTAAGGGAAATTTTAACTTTCTTTTTTTTTTCTTTTCTTTTTTTTCGGAGCTGGGGACTGAACCCAGGGCTTTGCGCTTGCTAGGCAAGCGCTCTACCACTGAGCTAAATCCCCAACCTGAAATTTTAGCTTTCTTTTTTTTTTTTCTTTTTCTTTTTCCGGAGCTGGGGACTGAACCCAGGGCCTTGCGCTTGCTAGGCAAGTGCTCTACCGCTGAGCTAAATCCCCAACCCCAAATTTTAGCTTTCTTGAACCCGTTTTCTGATCTGCAAACCAGAATCCTACCTTTACCTGGTTCTTATGGTTGTTGGCAGAATTAAATATGGTAATAAGTTTATGATCTCCAGCAGAGATCATGGGTATAGTTATGTGAGCTTTAATTTAATGAGTTTTCTTTTTTTTTTTGTTTTGTTTTTTTGTTTGTTTGTTTGTTTTTTTTTCCGGAGCTGGGGACCGTACCCAGGGCTCTACCACTGAGCTAAATCCCCAACCCCTAATGAGTTTTCAGATGTTGAATTTCGTGGTAAAATTGGTGTACTTGTATTTGTGTCAGGTATAATGTAAAATTAAATGAAGATAGAGAGACAAGTAGATTGGCACACATGGGTTTTTATCCACCATGGCACTTTTTCCCAAGATAGGGTTTCTCTGTGTAGCCCCGGCTGGCCTGGAACTCAGAGATCTGCCTGCCTCTGCCTCCCTAGTGCTGGGATTGAAAGCGTGAGCCACCACTGTCCAGCTCACTATAGCATATTTTATGCTTAAAAAAAAAAAAAAGCTCAGCACTTCTGCCCAGCTGAAATAATATAGTGTGTCCTCTAGTGTTTTTAAGAAACAAAATGTCTTGTTTAGAGTTTCTGTGCTGCAATGAAACCCATGAGCAAATAACTTGGAGAAGAGCCTTCACCCCCATCTTAAACCACAGCCCACTGAGGGGGTCAAGGCAGGAACTGGGTGGGAACCTAGAGGCAGGAGCTGATTCAAAGACCATGGAGGAGTGCTGTTTACTGGCTTGCTCTTGATGACTAGCTTAGCCTGCGTTTTTATTTTAAAGCTTTTTATTGACTCTCTGTGAATTTCATATAATGGGCCCCAATCCCACTCATCTCCCTGTCCCTTCTTATCCTTGCGATTTCTGAGCCAAAGGAAAAGAAAGAATTAAAACAAAAAACAACCCTCTTTCCCCCAACCATCTTGTCTTGGAAGCTGTAATGTGTGTGTCACACAGTATACCCTTTTGTCCATACATCTTTACTTGCAAACATTCATTGCAGTGAGTCATTGGTCTGTTTTGAGGCCTTTGACTCTGCTACACTATCAATACTATATCCTCACAGGCATTCCTCTCCAATATCCTGTTGTCTTGTGTCATAGAGATCCTGCAACTTAGAATCTGCAGGACCAGCCTGATCACGTGCACTAGCAGTTCATGAGATAGATGTTGGGATGGACCAACTTAAAGCCTTGGATCTGGGCCTGGGAGGTAGCTGAGTTGGTCAGTCCACTAGTCTTCCTTGCCTGCACCACAGGGCAAGTTTGTTCCAGGACTCTGCCTAGCTCACCCAGTGCAGAAGCTGGTTTGGGGCTTGCCTACACCTTCACCACTAGGGCCAACTCTGCTATTCTGTACAGGTTGGGTGCAGGGCTGCTCTCTTTAGTTTTGCAGCCAGTGAGGAATCAGGCCAGCTTTCTGGCTATCATGACCTTAGGACCAGAGGCAGTAGGGGGTAGGGGAAGAGAGGGGGGAGGAGGAGGAAGAAAGAGGAAGAAGGAGGGCATCTCTCCCTCATACCACCTTGAGACTGGCTCACCTGTACTCCCCACCACCAGGGTCAGCTCTACTGTGCTCCCTGGCAAGGTACTGGGCATGCTCTCCCACTCTCAGGCCTTTGGGGCCAGATCTCCCTCAGCAAGGTGGAGTAGCTGCTTTCTTTCCTCCTCTTCCTGCCTCTTTTTTCCTCATCCTCTTCTTTTGAGACAGGGTCTCTCTGTGTAGTCTAGCTGTTTTGGAACTCAGGGATCCTCTTCTGCTTTGCAAGTGCTGGGATTGAAGGTGCAGGGTGCTGCCCATGTCACTATGCCTGGCTTTTTTTGTTTGTTTGTTTGTTTGTTTGTTTGTTTGTCTTTGTTTTTTGTTCTTCCTCCCCTTGAGACAGGATCTCACTATGTGACTCTGGCTGTCCCAGTCTTGCTCAGTAGACCAGGCTGGCCTGAAATTCAGAGATCTGCCTGCCACTTGTGCCTCCAGAGTGCTAGGTTTAAAGGTACATGCTACAGTGCCTAGCTTTTCCCTTATCCTCCCCAACCCCCTTTCTTTTCTTCTTTTTCCACTCCTCCAGTCCTCTTGTGCCAGGAATCAAATTGAGGGCTTCATGCTAGGCAAGTGTTCTACCATTGAGCTACATCCCCTTTTCTTCTTCTTGAGGTACAATCTTGTCTGACCCCAGGTTACTCTATAGCCCAAGTAGGACTTGAATTTGGAATCTTCCCTTCTCAGCAGCTAGAGCAGGCCTTGCTGCGGTGGCCTTTTAAAGTATATTCTCAGAGTTGTGCAACTGTTACTACTGTTCAATTTCAGAAAAATTTTATCACCTGAAAAGGAAATCACGTGCCCGCTAGCAGCCAGTCTCCATTCTGGGTCTCACTGTTGAATTATAAATCACTTTTCTGTCTCCATGGATTTTGCCTATATTGGACATTTCATATCAGTGACTGCTCTTTTTCCTTCTTGTCAACTCAGGCTTGATAGTGTCTGACCTCTTTTACTAAATCTTCTTTTAATTTTGGGGTGTTTTAAAAATTTAGTTGGTTTGTGATAGGGTCTTATGTAGCCCACGCTGGTCTTAAAACTTGATATGTGGCTGAAGATGACTTGGACTCCTGATCCTCTTTCCCTTTACCTCCTAGTACTGGGTTTACAAGGGTGGGCCACTAAACTTGACACTACTCTAGCGGTTTAAAAGGTTTTCTTTCATGTTGCAGTATGTGTTGGTACTTTCTTTTAGAGTGTTGTCCACCCCCCACCTTCCCCAAACACACACTTTGGACAGAATCTTGCTATACAGTATAGCACTAATTGACCTAGAACTATGTCATTATGCCAACCTCAAATTTGTAATCCTCCCATCTCTCTTTCCTGGGTTCTGAGATCATAGGCTTGCTTGTTGAAAATTCCAATTTTGTTTTTCATTCATTTGGGTTGTTCTTACTTTTTGTCTGTTAGGAACTTTCCATCTCTTGGGTGGAGTAGAGTAGAGAGATACAGGGTCATGCAGTCCCTCTACTTAATGTTTTGAGGAACTGCTGCCAACCTTCCTGGTGTTTTTAGCATTTTTATTTTACATCCTAATAGTACATGAATTTCCATTTTTTTCATATCGTCTAATGCATGTCTTTTTTATAGCCACACTAGTGGAGGTAAAGTGGTTTTGATTGCATTTACTTTTTTACTAATGATATTTAGCTAGCTTGTTTTCTTCCTTCCTCCCTTCCTGTCTGTCTGGCAAAATCTTCTTATTTAGCTTACTCAGGCTGGCCTCAGACTTACCACAATCATATATTAACATGGCCTCCAATCATATATCTTGAAGCTTCTAAAGTGAAGCAGTTGGATAAATAGTATTACGAATGTTCATAACCCTTTCATACATGTTAGTAGTTCTCACGGATTTGTGGAATCCTTAAAGTCCCAAAAGGAGAACAAAAAAATTTTATTAATGCCAATACATTAATATTTGTACTAGTGTTACAAAAGTTAATGGCCAATAACGTTGCCTATGCCTTAGCCCACATCAAGAAAGCAGCATTTAATTGTGTTGGTGAGAATTATGCTCATGACACATGTTGTAAAGCAAGAACATTAGTTTCACTTTCAAATGTTCTTGATGAAGCATTAAAAACATCAGGTTTATTATATTGATCCTTGAGTACAGGTATTTAGTATGATGGGAAGTGTATGTGAAGTCTTTGTGCCTATGTTCAATTAATACATGAAGAAAAGCATTGCTGCACTTGTTTGAGTTACTAGCTGAAGTAACATTGTCTTTTCAGGAAGCACCAGTTTCTTTTGAAAGGATGATTGATAGTTAAACTAAGTTCAGACTTAGGCCGTTGGTTAACATCATCTTGAAAATAAGTGAAATGTAGCTTGTCACAGTAAAGAAAACTGATGGTATTTATTTTCAGGGATACGGTTTTTCCAAGGAAAAATTAGAATTAAAGGTGACTTTTATTTCTGGGAGTTTGGCAGCATATCCAACTTAGACTTGTTTTTAAATGACATTGGCAATATATTAACAGTATTTTTTGATACTGACAATGGAATACACTGTGAAAGTTGTTTGTTTGTTTGCTGTCACCTTAGAGAAGAACCATTTTTAGATGACCAGTGTGGGCATTTACAAAGGTAAAAGATTCATTCAAAGTGAAAAACTGGTCAAAGAATTTTATATAACAGAGTTTTAAAAGTCTATTATTAGATTTAGGAATCTACATTATAGTTAACTTTAAAAACTTCTACCTGTCAAATTCTGGTACAATAGCAAAGAAAAATATCTCAATTATTCTAAAAGGTTATTAAAATGCCTTAAAGTACACACACTTTGGGAAATAGGGTATTTCTTTATCCACTTCAAACAGAACAACACTGTGTTAAAGTGAGTGCATATAAAAGTAGGTTTTAGACAGCTACAGCAAAACCACAACGGGCCTAGACCTGCAGGAGACCCAGTTTACTCTTTTCATCAGATTTTGTGTTTTGGAAAAGTTATTTTTGTTAAAATTTGTTATTTCTATTTAATGTTATTAAAACTAAAACATGTTTTTAAAGGTTTTCTTTTTTTCCTTTTGGTTTTTTGAGACAGGGTTTCTCGTTGTAGTCCTGGGTGTCCTGTAGACCAGGCTGGACTCAAACTCACAGAGATCCACCTGCCTCTACCTCCTGAGTGGCTGCTGGGAATTAAACTCGCGTCCTCTAGAAAAGCAGCCAGTGCTCTTAACCACTGAGTTGTCTCTCCAGCCTATTTTTAAGGTTTTGTTTTAAGTTTTATATGGTTAATATATCTCTCTCTATATATAACATAAAAAAGCCATATGAATACGAATATTCTGTTCTTAACCAAATGATTTTAGTGTTCATTGATAATCTTTGCCAGAATGAGTTATTACTTTGGTAGCTGTGATGAACTTGTCTTTTTTTTCCTAAAATTTATTTCTGTTATTTTAATTGTGTGTGTGTTGGGGGGGTATGTGCACATGAATGATAGTGTCACTAAGAGTCTTTATCTTTCCTCCCCACCTCTCCTCCCTCTCTCTCTCTTTGCTTGCTCCTTTCCCCTCTTTCTCCTCCCCTCCCTTCTCCTTCCCTCCCTTTTTCCTCCCTTCTCTCTCCCTCTCCTTTCCCCCTCCTCCTAAACTAAAAAAAAAAATAAAATAAAAATAAAAAAAAAAAAGAGTCTTTATCTTTGTAGAGTTTACAAATTATTTGGGAAAGAAAGCAGTTACTGTTTGTTTGCTGGAGCAGGGCTTTCCCCCATCAGCTGCAGGATGCTCTAGTGCAGATGTAGCCCAGGGCACATGGTTGTAGGAGCAGCAGCTCCTCACAGGAGGTACAAGTGCTTTTGGAGCCCATGCTGGTACAGGAGCCACCGGCATGCTGATGCTGCAGGTGGAATCCATTTTAAATCCTCGTCATCCAGAGAGTCAAAGCAAGTGGTAAAGAGATAATTTGGCTGGTAGGAGGCATTTTCCAGTGCTGTCTTAAATTTGGGATTATTGAGTGTCTTTATGACTGGCTGGCTTTTTTATAGTTTGCATAGAAGAATAAGCCCAACACTAGGCATGTGCTGATAGTGTTTGTTGATTCCCCCTAAGGAGAATCCCCCAAATTTGATTTAATAGAGCTGGCAACAGATGTCTCAAGTGGATAAAACCATAAAATGAAAGGGAATTATTGTCTGGTTATAGAGGAATGTAGTCCCCCTCGTCTTCCCTCCCCAGTATGTGGTAAGACTGTTGTTGAAAATGCTGCTTAAAATAAAACAGTATATGATTAGATCTATATCCTAGTCTTGACTATCAAGAGACCCTGTGGTGCTGTTAGAGAGGTATTATTGACCAAAAAAAGTTGATAAGTAAGCCATATCCTTTCTGAAGGACAAACTGTTGGAATTTAAGAATCTTATGTCAGTATTTCCACTGTGGTGAGGCTGTAATGAGGGCCTTTGTGGTGTATTAGGCTTTTGTTCTACTATCAAGGTTCAGTGCATACTTGCTATGTTCACATAATGCTATCTGTAATGGTGGGTTTTTTTGGGGGGGGTATTGTCAAATTTGAATTTTAGGATACTATTGTTAGATGGAAAAGCAAGAGAATTTATCACTATTTAGTAATTTAGACTTAGATTTTATTTTATATCTCCCCTTTAGTACAATACCTAGATTGGCTTAATTTATAGCCAAATTCCCCTCTGGCTTGGTGGCATATACCTCTACCTCCCAGCACTGAGGACATTGAGGTGGCAGGATTGCTTAAGTTCATAAGTTCAGGGCCATTCTGAGTAACATTCAGACTGTATCTCAAGCAACAAAGCCATCAAAAAACACTCCCTCCCGTTTTCGTAATAATGGATTATGTTAAGTCCAATTTTGGAAGCTGTTTTCTCTTACTTCTTACTATTTAAAGGGAGTTTGTGAGTTTGAGTCTTATCGCCCTCCCTCCCTCTTCCTTTCCTTTCTTCCTTTTCCTTGTTTCATTTTTTGAGAAGCTTCATGGTGCAGCCCAGGTTGCTGGGCTTTTCTCTACTCCTCATCACCCAAAAGTAAAATAGAACTGAAGTCTGATCCGAAACAGCATTCTGAATTTGTATTAAAACGGTCATGTTAACTCTCAGATTCAATGAACGCTCATTAGGTGTCTTCTTTTGCCAGTCCTAGTGTGAAGAATGGGAAGGAGAGTAGTTTAGCGGTTAAAATATTTAAGTAAAAAGTAGCGAAAATTTAAATTCCAATCTGAACTCGAATCTCAGCCATGTTACTAGTTGCAAATTGTTAAACCTCTTAGAGGTTTGATTTTCTGATCTCTAAAACGAGGAGAGTATTATCAAACTTTTTTTTTTTTTTTTTTTTTTTTTTAGACAGGGGTTCTATGTAACCCAGACTAGCTCAAACTCATTACATAGGCCATGTTGGTCTCAAATTCACAGAAATCCACCTATCTATCTCTGCTTCCTGAGTGCTGGGATTAAAGGTATGCCCTATACTATACCTGGTCAGAATTTCTATTTATTTCTGTATGTGTGTATGTGTGTGCATGCACACATACTTGCCTGCCTGCCTGTCTGGGTGGGTATGTGTATGTAAGTACAGGTACCCGTGGAGACCAGAGGAGGGATCATCCTTTGGAGCTGGAGTTATAGTTGGTTGTGAGCTGGACTCTGGAAGAGTACACACTCTTTTTTTTTTTCCGGAGCTGGGGACCGAACCCAGGGCCTTGTACTTCCTAGGCAAGCGCTCTACCACTGAGCTAAATCCCCAACCCCTAAGAGTACACACTCTTAATCACCAAGCTGTCTCTCCAGTCCCAGGATTGTTTTGAGGAATAAAGTGATACATAGAAAGGCCTTAGTATGTGCTTGTAGGGTATTTCTGGTCACAGATGACTAAAGACACACACATGGTGTGCTGGCTAGTTATGTGTCAGCTCGACACAGCTAGAGTAATCTGAAAGGAGAAAATGCCTCTGTAAGATCTGGTTGGAAGGCATTTTTTTTAGTGATCGATGGAGGAAAGGCATAGCTCATGTAAGCGGTGCCATCTCTGTGCTGGTGGTCCTGAATTCTATAAGAAAGCAGGCCAAGCATACTATGAGGAGCAAGCCAGTGACCAGCACTACTCCATGGCCTCTTCATCAGCTCTTGCCCCCAGGTTCCTGCCCTTTTTGAGTTCTTGTCCTGACTTACTTCAGTGATGAACAGAAATGTAGAAGTGTTAGCTGAATAAACCCTTTCTTCCCCAGATTGCTTTGGCCATGGGGTTCCATGACAGCAATAGTAACCCTAACTCCAGGACACATAGTTGATGTTAGTTACATCTGGGCAGGCAGTGTGTGGCTGACCCATTGCAGGACAGAATGTAGCAATCTTTGTTGTGGTATTGTTGAAACTTGCAGCTCTCACATTGGTGTTCCCAGCATTGTGTTTGGCTTCTTATACAGTAGGAGCCAGGTCATTCTTGTGGAATGTAAGTCCTTTGAAAACAGCTGTAGGTTGAATCTTTAAACCTCTGTTGTAGTTAGTTCAGCTGGGGAGAAAACTGTATTACCATAGAGTACTGAAAGTCAGGTGGCAGAGTGCTTCTCTAGGATGGTCCCTAGATTTACTTTGCTGAAGGTGGTCACCATCAAAAGCAGGAAAGTAACTGCCTAGAGTTTAGCTAACAAATTAGTGAGGCCAATAAGACCATATTTTGCTTTCTGAAGTAGTCTCATATTCCAGGTACCGTTTGAGGGTCCTCAGAATAAACTAGTACAAGCTTTCAGTTTTTATACCATTCATTCTCTGGCCTCCATGGCTCTGCAGATTCTGCATTATGCTTCTTGTGTGGTCTCAGGCTAAGATAACTTTTTTTTTTTTTTGGAAAATTTTCCATGAGTATAAATTTTATAGCTAATCTAGTTTTAGTTTTGCTTTTTAAAGAGATGGTAAAATGTTAAAAGAGCCACAGGGGCTAAGATTGTAGCTCAGTCGGTAGAGAGCTTGCCTAATATTAACGTGGCCCTGGATTTATCCCAACATAACATAACATAAACTGGATATGGTATGCACACTGTAATCCCAACACTTGAGGAGAGGCAGGAGGATTAGAAGTTCAGGTCAGTCTTGACTTCATAGTGAGTCTGAGGCTTGCTTGAGCTATATGAGATCCTGTTTAAAACAAAACAAAAGCAGAAACAAACAAACACCATAAAAATAACAACAAAAAGATGTGAAAAGACTACTCTAAACTTGGATCTGTAGGAAGTGCATTAATGTGTGTCCCAAGTGACTGTTGTAGTAACAAATACCTTGTTGGGTCTTTATAGGGTGGCACAGCATTCTGGCATTTTTTCTGATGCCAGTTGCAAAGAACAAGGAAATCTAGTCAGCTTTTGCTTTGGGAAGGAGTGGTGACTTCCCACTGAGCCTGAGATACAAAGAGCATGGCTTTCTAGTTCTCTGTAATTACTGCTTCTCAGTAGAGCCTCCCTGTGTGTGACTGGGAAAATCTGCAATTCAAACTTTTTGGCTTTAGCTATGGGAGTTTATTTTCAACACACAAGTCACTTCAACTCGGGATAGCTTCATGCTTCTTGTAGAACACCAGAGCTACTTGGATACATCTGACTCTAGAATAAACGTAATGGCTGTGTTCTAAAGTTATATAGGACACTCTGGCTCTATGCTGGACACTGCTTTTGCTCTGTATTCTTCTAGGTGGGTGGAGTGCTTTCCATTCCTTTCTTAATAGAAAACATTTAGCTGACTTCTGATCATGCCCTGTCTTGTCTTTCAGTTTTCCTTGGCACTTCATTCTGGTTGGCTACAGCTCAGCTCTTCCAGTTGTGACTCCACACAAGGCATGAGCCACAGCTTGGTACAGTTGGTTATTGGGAGAGAAACTTAAAAGGCAAGAGGAGGAAAGGCATGTAAGACTGTTGTTCTGCTCACAGGCTAGCATTAGGATGAGCAGTAGGGGAAATGTGGATTCGTAGATTCAGTAACACTATCTCTATAGATACATTATTTGGGCAAATAGAATTTGGGGTTGCTGACATGGCAGAAATACTTGGAGAATGCTTCTGTTTTGATAAAGAAGTTATTTTTAGTTTGTAGAAAAAGTAGTTTCATCATCATACTGGAATCTTGCAGTCATGTTTGTAACTCAAACTAATCGGCTTATGTGCCAGAGAAGTGTCAGGTGGCACACTCATTTCCTCCTGAGTTTGAGTACTGCTTGGCTTAACTCCTGTGGTGCTGTGGCTGGGCTTCGGGGCATTGCTAGGGGGTGTCATGGATGACAAAGGTGAGCTGCTGCTGGTTCAGGTGCTGGCCTGAGGAGAGAACAAGTGCGCTGTGCTCTGTTCCATTGTGTTCACTGGGCTGCACTGGCTGCCATAGGTGCTGGGTATGGTGGGTAAAGCCTATGCATGCTAGGCATATTTTGGTAAAACTGTTTTAGAACCTAGTTTGTTTGACCCAGTTGCCCAGTCTCTTGGTTCTTGTCCTAGATATTTTATTTCCCACAAGAAGTTTTTTTTTTTTTTTTTTTTTTTTTTTTTTTTTGGTTTTTTTTTTTGGGGGTGGGGGCCCACCCCGGGGCCTTGCGCTTCCTGGGCAAGCTCTCTACCACTGAGTAAATCCCAACCCCTCATGGTTTTTAATGGATTTTAAATTCCCAACACATTCATGTACCACACTTCCATTGAGTGCTATTTAAATGGATGTGCCCAATGTAGGTGTTAGCACTCTTGATTATCTTTTTTCCTTAGTGTTTCTTACGTTATTCATTGAAAAAATCTGGCTAAGTACTTAAACCAATTTTAATTTTAAAATTTGGAAAACACTATTTAAATTACCAAGTCAGAAAGATGTGGTTTGTGGCTTAGTTTTGATTTAGGTACTTTATGGTACAGGCAAGAATGTAGACTCTTGAAGATATCATTTCCACTCTTTGAGGAAGCTTGAATGGACAGGAGAAAACAGTAGACTTAAATAAAAGAAATGTCCTCTAAACAGTTGACTTACTGAGGGCTGGTGGGAGTGTACCTTCCTGTTGGAACATGTCTTGCCCTGATTTCTCTAGCTTTATACATAATAGAAGCTTATGAGTACGGCTGTTTTAAGTCTTGGAGATTTTTCTTCTTGAACTGTCATTTTTTTTCTCTTAAAACTGTACAAATGATGGCTGGGATTGTGGCTTAGTGGTAGAGCACTTGCCTAGCATGTGCACTGTCCTACATTCAGTGTTTTTATCACAAAAGTATCAAAAACAACTAAACAAAACCATAATGAAATAGCTGGCTCCTCGCCTGTGCAGGTAGCATAGTAGTGCTGGCTCTTGTCAAGAGGTGCAGGTGAGCCAGCCCTTAGGGTAGGATTGAGGGAGGGGACCCCCCACCCCCAATCCTCCATCATGAGAACAGGTGAGCTGGCCCTGGCCCTGGCCAGCTGCAGCACTTGGAGAGTAGGCCAGGCACCTGACTGGGCAGCACGGTGGAGCTGGCTCAGGAGACCCTGTCTTCTGCCAATGGCAGCATTGGGTGGCCTAGCCTGAGCAGTGCTAGAGAATTTGCCCTGGTGGCTCCGATGAGGGAGACTTGGTACACTGACCAGCTCAGCTTCCACCTAGGCCCAGATCCAGGGCCCTGAGTTGGCCCAGCCCCAAATCTGTATCATCTGAGAATGACTGGGATGTGTGAAAAGACCAGTGCTGCTGATCTCCATGACACAGGGCAACAGCAGGTAACCGAGAGGAGGCCTGGTGAACTTCCAGTAAGGATGGTGTCACAGAAGCCAGAGGTTTAGAACCAGACCCATGACTCACTGCAGTGCACATTTGCAGTGAAGGTGTGTGGACAGAGGGATGTACTGTGGGACCCACTGACATACTACCGCTTCCGCGATGAGATGTTTTCCTCTGCTTGTGTGTATTTATTTTGTTGGGGAGAGGTTGCAAGAGTGACGTGTGGATATGAGGGGACAGGGAGATGAGCAGGACTGGGGTGAATGAATCAATAAAAAGTTAAAACAAAAAACAACTAGTGAAACCGATACTCAGGGGAGCAAGAAAAGCTTGCAGTCGCAGTGAGAGGGTTACTCTATTTGGGAGGCCAGAGGGGTGGCAGCGGTGATACATTTCTCTCTCCTGGGCCTGACAAGGCTGCAGTGAAACCTTTCTTTAGTTGTCTCAGCTTACCTCAGGCCAGCAAAATAATTTTTTCTCTCTCTTTTTTTTTTTTTGGTTCTTTTTTTCGGAGCTGGGGACCGAACCCAGGGCCTTGCGCTTCCTAGGCAAATGCTCTACCACTGAGCTAAATCCCCAACCCCCTCTTTTTTTTAAAAAAATTATGTATTTATTCTATGAGTACACTGTCGCTGTCTTCAGACACACCAGAAGAAGGCATCAGATCTCATTACAGATGGTTGTGAGCCACCATGTGGTTGCTGGGAATTGAACTCAGGACCTCAGGAAGAGCAGTCAGTGCTCTTAACCCCCACCCCACTAGAAAATTATTTAAAAGTTGAGCCTCAGTTTTTTTTCTTTTAATATACAAAATAGATTTGATAGTCTTGTAATCTGAGAGGATTGTTTTGAGGACTGAGCGTGTGTGTGAGTGTAGGTCATCTGAACCATGAAATACTGTGTAAGCAATGGGCAGTAGGGCGGTATATGATTTCTTTTGTTTTGTTTTCTGAAACAGGGTCTTGGTATGTTGGCCAGGCAAGTTTTGAATTCTTGGCTCAAGTGATTTTGCCTCAATTTTCTGAATAGCTAGAAGGTATATTAATCAGAGTGTAAGAGTTGGGTTTGGAACAGGAAATAAACAAGGAGGCGCTTACAATACTAAATAAATCTAGGATCTGTCAAGAGAGCTGGTTCCTACTGGATTCCTGTTAACTAAAGCCGTAAGAAATCCTGAGAGGAATGGGGCAGTTTGCCTAAGCGGTCACAGCCAATGTTTAGTTTCAAAGCTGAACTAAGATGAGGTTTGCCTCACCACTGCTGTGTCCTTATTTTCATCAGAACTGACTTTTGTTTTTCTCTTTGCCCTGGACCGTTTCCTTTTTCAGTTAAGCCCTTCCCTTCTCATTCTGCCGCCCCCTTCCCATCTTTTCATCTTTTATTTTCTCCCCGTCACAATTAATATTGTAATAGAAGACCAGGGAATCATAAATTTGAGTTTTTTGACATGGAGAGCTCCTAGCACTAACTGTATATTAGAATTGCTTATATGACTTTTACAAAATACCAATATCTAAGGTTTTGATTTTATTTTCATATTTGTTATTTTTATGATTATATTATGTATCTGTAGTAGTGCACACAAATTGCTCAATACATTTTATGTGTATATAATATAAAAATGACTTAAATTAAGATACATAGCAGATCAAAACACAGACTATTTCCAGAATTCCAGAACACTGATTTCCTTATAATTCTTCGTCATCATTACTGGCTCCCTCAGTAACTTGGCATTGATTAAATTAATTAATTAATTTTTATGTTTCTTTTGAGACAGGGTATCTTGTAGCCAAACTGGGCTCCAACTCACTGTGCCTTGAACTTTAGTTTCTCCTGCTTCCTTCCTAAGTGCTGAGATCATAGGTGTGCATCCCCATGTGGGTTTGTTGTGTTTGTTGAGACAGGGTCTTGGTGTGTTTGTAGTCCAGCTGTAGGGCCTCTTGGCTACTGCACTCTTTGTTACCTAGTTTTGTCTTTGTTGTTGAAGTGCTAGGATTGAACCTGTGGCCTTGAGCATGCTAGTGCCCCTGTGTCACTGAGTATACCTGTCAGCACTTCTGTTACTCTTTACATGTTTTGAGACAGTTGTCACTAAGTAGCCTAGGTTAACTTTGAACTCCCTCTGTAGCCTGGGGAGCCTTGAACCAGAGACCTTATCTCAGTCTCTTGAGTGGCTTTTATAGATGTTCTTCAGTAGGCCTTGCTGCTCTGCCTGTTGAATTTCACATAGAGTCAGACACTAAGCATTTTTTTTTGGTTCTGGCTCTCCCAACCCCCCAGCATCCTATTGAATATTGAATTGTACGGCTATGCCAAAATTACTGGTTTTACTGTTGATGGACACTTGGGATCACACCCACTTTGGCTATATGAGAAAGTTGCAATGAACATTTTTGCTCTAGTATATATGTCTTGGTAGATATAGGTCCTTATTTCTCTTGGTTTTATATACCAAGGAATAAAATTGGTAGGTCATTTATTCTACTTTGGTTGATACTTCTAAACGTTTTGTGATTGTATTAGTTGTGTTTGGGCTTTTTTTTTTTTCTTCTTCTTCTTTTTTCTTTCTTTTAAATTATGAAGAACTTCACTGGTTGTTGTTGCCACACACCTTTATCCCAGCACTCAAGAGGCAGAGGCAGGTAGATCTCTGTGACTTCAAGGACAGTCTAGTCTACAGAACTAGTTCCAGGACAGCCAAGACAATAGTTAATTAGAATAAGGACTCAGTCCAGTCTTTACGGTGTACTAGGTTCTTTTCATCCAGAGCTACCCTTTTCTGATGCTTTGCCCTTCTTGCCATGTCATTGACCAGGTGCAGAGATTAGATCAGGGTAAAAACCTGTCTAATAGTGTATCAGAACCACTCTTCTAGATTTTGCTATGTTGCCCCAGTTGGTCTCATGATTTTTTCCTAAATATTTATTTGTGTGTGAGTGTTTGCCTGCATGTATGTGTGCCTAGAATGCAGAGGTCAAAAGAGGGAACCTGAACCTGGAGTTGTGTGTGTGTGTGTGTGTGTGTGTGTACACACGTACATGTACTTGTGTCCTTGCAGGCCCCTTGGATCCTTTGGAGCTAGAGATCTATACAGGCTGTTGTGAGCTTCCTAATGTGGTTGTTGGAAACTCAATTTGAGTCTCCTGCAAGAACAATACATATTGGTCTTTACTGTTTGGGTACTCCCTACCCCCAATAGGTTCCTGGTCTTGAACTCCTTGTCTCAGTGATCTTTCTTTCTACCTTGGTCTCCTGAGGAACAGGGGCTACAGGGGCTACAGGCTAGTTTCACTAAACTTGGTATTTTCAATGGTGTTGAGAGACAATGGATCCAGTATGACTACTATATGGATACTTGAGAAATGAGATATGGCCTGGCCCCAATTACATTTATTTATGTGTGTCTGCTTCTTCAGGGTCTGGGTTACATTGGCTTCTTATGTGGATGCTGGGGATTGATTTCAAGTCCTCATGCTTGTATGCCTAGCAGTTTACCACCTGAACCATTTTTCAAGCCTTACTTTATCATCCTCTCACTAACTTAGGGTGGGCCTTGAATTTGTAGTCCTCCTGCCTCAGCCTCCCAAGTGCCTGGGATTACAGGCCTGTGCCCCTTAACCAGGCCTCATCTTACTACTTAATGAATTTCCTCCACCCAGTTCCAACAGTGGATAATCATGGCCAGTCTTTTCATCTTAATTCCACACACTTGGCCCCATCCTGTATTCATATTGGCGCTCATCTTCCTTCCCTTTCTGTGCTCCCCCAACCCCTCATCCTATATTTTTAAGCAAATTATAAATAGTGTGTGTGTGTGTGTGTGTGTGTGTGAGAGAGAGAGAGAGAGAGAGAGAGAGAGAGAGAACAAGTACAGTTGTATAAATGCTAGTAAGTCGACCCTAGACATGACATTTCATAACTCTTACTATATTTTCTTCATTGGAATTCTGCAAGTCACCAGGTAGAGTCTTCAATAAAGGGAAAGCGACCACTAGGAACCATTTTTAGAAAGCTTACCATACTTAACAAGTACTTGCCTTTTTGCTACACAATTGATGCTGGGGAGGACAAACGTTCCTGAGTACTAGTGTTTCATTCACCCCTGTGAGAACTGATATTAGTGTCAACTTTGTTTTTCAAATCTTATTTTTAATGATGGTTCTTAAATGCTTTAAACTCCCATGTAGCCCACCACCACCAGAGGTAGTGGAAGAAAAGACGGTGGGGGTGGGGGTGGGGGTGGCAAAGTGGACCTGTTTAGGAAGGTCCTTTGGAGCAACTCCCATCTGTGTTGTCTGGAAATTGGCAGTTCAGTTCAGTTAGCAGGCAGCGTCAGCTCAGTCCACTCACAAACACTTCATGGGTATACCAACAGTCCAGTTCAGTAGAGTTAGGATAGCCAGCAGTGACATGACCTAGCAGAGATAGCCAGGCCTCAGCCTTGGCTTGAGTCAGAAGGAGGGACTAACAGGAACACCAGAAGTTTTCAGCTGTGGCCTCTCTCAGGGAAGTGAAGATAAGAGACCCACAAGCATTGCACAGCTAGCTGTGCCAGCAAATCAAGCGCGCGCGCGCGCGCGCTCGCGCTCTCTCTCTCTCTCTCTCTCTCTCTCTCTCTCTCTCTCTCTCTCTCTCTCTCTCTCTCTCTGTCACTCTATGGAGTCCTATTTATACCCTCCAAACATCACGTGTTCTCCATGCGCCTTACTTCAGCATGGGTCTTGCCTCAGCATGTGCATTCAGTCAGCCCGAGTCCACTCAAGTGGCAAAAAACTGTAGTTCACCACTGGAGGTTTTTTGGTGTTTCTGTCTATGGAGTCTCAATAAATGCAGCTCAACTACACAATGTAAGGCAGACCAATACATGCATGTTGTTAGCAAAGAATGCTTCATCACGTGTCCTTTCATGTGCTTGCTTTAGCAGAACATCCTCTCTCCTGTGTCTGCTTCAGCTAAATGTTCCTTCACGAGTCTGCCTTAGCCTTTCACACCTGTGTCCACTTTAATGAAACGTTCCTTCATGTGTTTGTCCAGCAAAACACCATTGAATCAACTTTCCAAAGAACCCTTAAGTTTCCACTTCTTACTAGTTTCCTCTTATCACGAATGGTTTCATGTGAGTAAGCCAATTAGTTGTCAGGGGTTAGAGGCAGGATTGGTTGAGAGTGTGAACTGGTTGTCAGGTTCTTAGAATTATCAACTATATATTTCACACAGTGCCAGGGTTTGGGAGGTACAGAATGAACATTGAAGAATAAGAAGGAAAAAATCTATGGACTGGAGAGATGACTCAGCAGTTAAGAGCACTTGTTACTCTTCAGAGGACCTGAGTTTTGTTTCAACCTCCACATCAGAGGTTCACAGCCTGGCCTTTGTGGATACTTGCACACACATGGTATATGTTCACACAGAAATGTACATGTACACATAACGACGTTCATAGGTACAGGGAGAAGAGCCTGTTCCTGACTTGGGCATCCTCCCTGTCCTTTTGGATGCTGCTTGCTTATACTGTGGTCTTGCCCAACCACCACTCTTAGTATATCTTTAAAATTCTTTCTCTTAGAACCATACCAGTGTTCTCAGAGTTTCTTTTTCCAAAGACTTGCTGATAACACCGAGACAAAGGGACTGACAATTAAAATACAGAAGATTTAATTACATTATCAATGTAAAGAAAACTGTTCCAGGTGGTACATGGCTAGGCACTTGATGTCTATTGTTCTATAGACCTTAACAGTAGTTTCGTGAGGTTTAGATACGATTTCTATTCAGTTGAAAAACTACATGGGGTACATTTAGTCATCAACATTGCTCTGTAACTGAATTAAAGTTGGGACCCAGCTCCTCTGACTTTTGACTGTGTGCTCTTTCCACTGTAGTATGTTGCCCTGGCAGGAAACAGGGAAGTGAAATAGAGAAAAAGGCTGTTCTCTAGAGGCTATAACATGAAAGGCAGTGGTTGCTCTCTTCACGTTAAAATGGGATAAAGCAGAAAACCTTTTAAAGTTTATGTCCTGTAGTGTATAATCTAGCTCACTCCTAATAGCGCCAAGCTTGTATAGAGAAGCTGCTTTTTAATCTTGCATTGTAATAAGAGAGATGAGATGTTTGTTGTAAGCAAAAGACCTGTACATTGATTTTTTTAGGCACTTAGGAATTAATCCAAAACCAGTCGTATTCTAAGTTGAGTGTGAGTAAAAACATTTTGAAACTTGGAGTTTACCTTCCCCTGGCTGAGGCTCCTCATGGTTCTCTGCCGATTCTGGGGAAAGATGGAGACTAATGGTGCTGTCCGAGGAGGCTGGAGCAGAGGCTGTGGAGGTGGATCAGATCGCTGAATAGCTCAAGCTGCAGGTCGCTCTTCTCAAGAAGAACGCAATTTTGCAGGCAACTTTGAGAGAAGAAAAGACACTTGGATTGAAAATGCTAAACTGAAAAAAGAAATAGAAGAACTGTAAAGTAAGAGCTGATTCAGGCAGAAATTCATAATGGAGTGAAGCAAGTACCTGTTCCATCGAGTTCTTCACTGGAGACTAATTGTGCTGTTTTTGAAAGTGTGATAGTCTCATCAGTATCACAACCACCACCTCTCCTGGTACAAAAGAACAGATCAAAGGAGGGGGAGGAGAAGAAAATGTGGTAAAAGAGAAGACCGAAAAGAAAGGAGAGAAAAAGGAGAAGCAGCAGTTGGCGGCAGCAATGCTAACTATAAACCTAACAATATATCGTGCCTGGATCTTCGAATTGGTTGTATCGTTACTGCCAAGAAACAGCCTGATGCAGATTCATTGTATGTCAGAGAGGTCGATGTGGGAGAAGCAGCCCCACGAACGGTGGTCAGTGGACTGGTAAATCCTGTTCCTCTAGAACAGATGCAAAATTGGATGGTGGTTTTACTTTTTAATCTGAAGCCTGCAAAAATGTGGGGAGTACTGTCCCAAGCAGTGGTGATGTGTGCTGGCTCATCAGAGAAAGTGGAGATTCTGGCCCTTCCCAATGGGTCCGTTCCTAGAGGCAGAATTACTTTTGATGCTTTCCCTGGAGAGCTCAACAAGGAGCTGAACCCTAAGAAGAAGATCTGGGAGCAGATCCAACCTTACCTGCACACCAAGGATGAGTGTGTGGCCACATACAAAGGAGCTCCCTTTGAGGTGAAGGAGAAGGGAGTTTGCAGGGCCCAAACCATGGCCAATAGCGGAATTAAATAAGTGCTCTGTAACTGAAAGACATTGATGAAACCTTAATAATAATAAAGAGGAGTGAGTTTATCACTTACACATTAAAAAACAAAGACTTGGAGTTCATACCTGTGACTGGTAGGATAGTACTTGGGAGACCTCTTGGTTTAGACAAAATCAAACAGAACCCTCCAATCCCCGAACTCTCCCTTTATCATCTTTATTTTTGCACATATAAATGCTTCTACATAGCTGTTGTCTTGGTTAGGGTTTTAATGCTGTGAACAGACACCATGACCAAAGCAACTCTTTTTTTTCTTTTTTTAAGATTTATTTTATTTATATGAGTACATTGTAGCTGTTTTCAGACACACCAGAAGGAGGGCATCAGACCCCATTACAGATGGTTGTGAGCCACCATGTGGTTGCTGGGATTGAACTCAGGACCTCTGGAAGAGCAGTCAGTGCTCTTAACCGATGAGCCATCTCTCCAGCCCCAAAGCAACTCTTATATAGAGAATATTTAATTGGGCTGGCTTACAGGTTCAGAGGTTCAGTTCATTATCATCAAGGTGGGAGCATGGCATTGTGCTGGAGGAGCTTAGAGTTCTGCCTCTTGTTCCAAAGGCAGCTAGGACTGGGTTCTTAAGGCCCACACCCACAGTGACACACCTACTCCAACAAGGACACTTTCTAATAGTGCCACTCCATGGAACAAGGATATATAAACCACCACAGATGTCTATATTCACTGCCTCTCCACTCAGTCCATCTGGCTTCTGTCCCTTACGTTTCACAGTAACATTCCTTACTGAGGTCACCAGTGTCTTCTACCAAACCGAATATTACAAAAATGTTGTCTGTAGTTTTCTTGGCTAGTGAACTGCTACGACTCATTCCTTCTTTTGACTCCAGTGGTGTAATACTGCCCTAATCTTCCTCCCACTTCTCTAGTGTTTTTACAGGCTCATCCTCCTTTCTGTGGCTATTAAATGCTTACGCTTCCATGCCCTCCTCTCTTCACATGGTAGACATTCTCCCTGAGTAATCTCTGTCCACCCCCACTGGCTTTATGGCTATGAGTCATACCTTTATGTCTCCAACCCACACCACTCCTCTGGGATATAGAGCCATCTGTTATCTACCAGGCACTGTTCTAGACACTGGGGGATATAGTGATGAACTTGGTAGAAAAGTTATGGTTACTTGTAGAGAGGAGAGATGAATAATAAACATAGCAGGCCGGCTTAAGTGCTGAGATGAACACAGAGCATGGTGATATATTACAGGGTGAGAATTATTTTATATTGGCTAATCCAAACTTTACTGAGGTGGTAAAATTTATGCTGAACTTTGAGTGACTAAAAGGAGCCAGCCGTACAAGGGAAGAGGGAACAGGTAGTGCATAGAAATGAATACAGCACATACACGAAACGGGGAGTGAAGGGGGGAGGGTAAGACCTGACAGCAGAAGTTAGGTTAGAGCTGGAGGCCCCCATAGGCTGTGGCTAAAGACTGTAGATTAAGTGAAATGGAAAGCAGCTGGAGTTTTATGTTTGCTTGATAGTTTAGAGTTTTGATCCAAAAGTAAAATTTTGGAAATGTAATTTGTTTCGAGAGTGGTTTATATATGGGGACAACTGGAAGTAGAGAAGCTTAATGGGGCTCTCATAGCAGCAGGTGAGAGTCAGTAGCAAGGAATGTGGAGAACAGGGGTAGAACCAAGAACCCTGGGAAGTAGGATTGACAGTTTCTTAAGACAAAGAAAGTCCAGAGTGAGTCTCGTGCTTGATGGGTGGTAGTGCTGTGGCTAAGGTAGGCAGGCATTGGGAGAGAAAAAATGGATAGGTGTACTATATGATAAATTCCAGGATATACCTCTTATTAGCTTTTACATCATTCTTCCAGGACTTCAGAAATCAGTTTCCAGCTGATCTCTAGTAGGAACATTCTTCCTCCCATCTGTTTTTCATACTGAAGTTAGTGATCTTTTCAAAGCACAAATGTCTTATCTTTAATACTTAAGGAACTTCCTGTAATTCTTCAGATAAAGATTTAAACCCATGTTTGGTGGAGACAAGTGAATCTTTGAGTTCGAGGACAGCCAGTACTACATAGAGAAACACTTGTGTTGAAAAAACTAGGAAAGAGGAAAAAAAACCCAAACAAACCGACTAACCAAGAAGCCGTGATAACTTAGTCTCCGAGGTGCGCATGTGTGCACGGCGTGGGTGCCCGTATACCTGCAGTATCCTCTTCGCTTTTTTTTTTTTTTTTTTTTTTGGTTCTTTTTTTCCGAGCTGGGGACCAAACCCAGCCTCTTCGCTTTTTTAAAGGGTTATGTAGGGTATTATTCTTGCAGCCCAGACTGGTCTAGAACTTATGTAGCCCAGGCTAGCTTTGAATTCATAACATTTCTCCTGCTTTAGCCTTAAAAGTGCTGGGATTATAGGCTTGAGCCACCATGCTAGACTTTTCTCTTTTTGTTCTTTTCTGTTCCCCTTCCCCTTGGAACAGTCTTAACAGAGGGCACCTGTCAGGCACTTAGAGTGAGGAAATTTCTGTCCAGGCATAGTACATGTAATTTATGTACTGCATGATTTTTTTTCTGTTTCAGTCTGCTCTCACTACTGTGAGGACAAGGACTGTTCACTTTTCATCCTCAGTACGATTTGAACAAATAAACAAATGAATTTAATAACTGCTCCTCAGTTAGGTTTGTGATGTGGACTGTAGAGCAATCCTGGCTTTTCTGTGGGCAAAATTTGAGATAACACCCCAGAAGAGAAGCAAAATTTGGAGCAGAGTAACCTGAAAGTCCACTTTACCATTTATCAGACTTTGAACCCTTGCTTCTTTGATAAAAGAGAGGTATAGTATTTATCTGATTGTAATTACCATGGAGATTGATGGTAGTTAATTAATTAAAAGTACTTGTGATTTCTCCTCCTTCTCAGGATAGTTGTGACTTGCTTTTTAACTACTCTGTTTAAATCCTTAGGCTGTCTTGGTAACTCATAGAGGTTAAGAGACTCAGTTTGTTCTTCAGATTCAGCCACTTAAAACTTTTTTTTTTAAGATTTATTTATTCTATATAAATAAACTGTAGCTGTCCTCAGACACACCAGAAGAGGGCATCGGATCTCATTACAGATGGTTGTGAGCCACCATGTGGTTGCTGGGAATTGAACTCAGGACCTCTGGAAGAGCAGTCAGTGCTCTTAACCTCTGAGCCATCTCTCCAGACCCAGCTAAAACTTTTTAACTACCTTTTATTTTGTGTAGATATGGGTGTGTGTGTGTGCATGCGCACACACACACAATGACCATGTGGAAGTCAGGACAGCCTGCAGCAGTTGGTTCTCTCCATCATGTGTTTCTCAGGGATAGAGCTCAGGTTATAACGTTTGGCTCTGAGTGGCCCAAAACGCTAGTGGCTGTTTGGAAATGTCAGGAAATGAACTTGAGATCTCAACACATGGGAACGGAGTTCATTTTCTTTGTTTTAAAAAACATCCTTATTTTAACTGTGTGTGAATATGTGCATGTGAGTACAGGTGCTGTTGGCCGGGGGTGTCAGATACTTAAGAGCTAGACTTATAGGAAGCGGTGATCTGCCTGATGTGGGTGCTGAGGGCTGATGAACTTGGATCCTCTGTAAGGGCAGTATGCACTCCTAACTGCAGGGCCATCTCTTGAGCTCCAGTTTTCTTGATAAGTTGGTTTTCTCATTGTGATTTGATGGGGTTTCATTGTGTGTCACCAAAGATGGCCTCAAATTCACCATCCTCCTGCCTTAGTCATCCAAGTCCTGGGATTATGAATATGTATCTCCATCTTCAGTCAACTAAAAAAATCATTAAAAATTTTTACTACATATATTTACCTTTAAAAGTGCATGAATGTTTTTTTGCTTGCATTTATGTATGTGTACTACATGCGTGCTTGTTACCCTTGTGGGTCAGAAGATAGTGTTAGATCATTTTTGCATACTATGTAGAGGGACCTTTGTTAGATGGGTAGACCGAGGCTTAATTTCTTCTCTAAGTCCGTGGTATATTTGCAGCAGAGCATGGATTACCATTTGTGTTCTGCCTCTGAAGATGCGTCTTACTCTTAGTTTCCACTTCAGAGAAGACCACTTGATGTAGATTCTTTTCTTTCCCTTTGTGAGGTGGTGGAGTGAGCAGGACTGGGGATCAAGGCAGAATTACTAAAATGGGATGCCTTCTGCAGTTGAGGTTTTGTTCTTCCACATGTGCCTAAAGTGTCCTGAGTTCCAGCATTCAGTGGCTCAGCTTATGAAGTCAGTGAGGACACTTGGTGCAGCTGCTTCACCATCTCTTACACCACATTTGCATGAGCACACACACCGACGCACATATACATATACATCGCACACACAAGTAATTCTTAAAAATTAAGTAAATCTAAACCTCTGGTTGGCTGCTTCACCAATTTTAGTGACTGCGACCAAGTCCTATCTTGTCCTATAATGGACAGGCTTTTGGAGAAGATACTGCACATGCAAGTGTCTGCTCCATTCCCTGACAACACTGAGAGCCGTAGCAGCAGTTACAGCACAGCAAAGACCGACTTGCTTCCCAGCGTTACTGGAGCGACTTGGGACATTGCTTCAGTTTTCTTCCTGACCTTTTATTCTACCTTTACACTTTCTTTGCTTTTATCTGGGTGACTCCCAGAGGTTAATGAGTTGATGAAGGTGACCTGTTCCAATAAAATTTTGTGTAGCTCTGTGATCTTAAGTCATTGCATATCTTGTTACCAGTTTTTCTTATAATAAGAAATTAATTTGTACACCCTAATGAAGGGTCTGATAGAGGCTTTCTGGAAGCCACACACAACTTAGACTTATGTCAGTTGGTTTGTTTGTTCTGCTCCCACTGTCATTGCTATTCTGTTCTTTGTTTTAAATGTTTAGACTTACTAATTTTTTTGAGGGAGGTGGCAAGTTTAAGACAGGATTTCTCTGTGTAGCCCTAGTTGTCCTGGAATTCTCTCTGTAGACCAGGCTGGCTTCAAACTCACAGAGATCCACCTGACTCTGTTTTTCAAGCACGGGCATTAAAGGTGCTTGCCACTATCGCCTAGAGATTTGATTTTTTAAAATTTTTTCCCTTTGTATGGTAAATATGTGCATAGGTGTAGGTGCTTCTGCAAAAGTACATGTGTACATACTCATGGTTTTATGTGTATAGGCCCAGAAGTCAACTTCAAGTGTCCTCCTCATTTGCTCTATATCTTGTTTTTGAGATAGTGTCTTTTACTGAACCTGAGACCCTGACTGGGAGACTGGTCGACCAGCAACCACTCAGAGTGGGTAACAGATGTGCATCACCGTATCAGGTTTCTGCACAAGGGTGTTGAAGATACCTAAGTTAACTGTAAACTCAGATCCTATTGTCTGTGCAACAACCACTTTACTCACTGAGCCACCTCCCCAGTACTCAGTTCTGTTTCTAAGTCTGTCTAGTGAATTAAAACAAAACAAAGTAAAATTATATTCCTGTTCTAAACTCCTTACTTTTTAAAGAACTTCCAATTTCTTGTCCAAGATTTACCATTTTTCCTTTAGTTTTGAGTTTCTTTTAGGTCTAATACTTGTATTTTCTATCTTTGGTCAGTTTGAGTCCTGTAAAAGTAACTTCAATCACCAGATGCAGTTGTCATTTGGAGGCAGACTGCTGAATAAACTCACTCTTTCCAGATCCTTCTCATCTTTGGTTGCTGGTTCACCTCAGCTGTTCTGGCTCAACTCTTCTCCAAGCTGACTGGTTCAAACTGGCTTCTGACTGAATTGCTCTGTTTGGTCTCAAACTAACTTTGGCAGTATGTACTAATCTTCTGCCTTCGTCTCATCTCTGGCTCACTCTGTCTCTGGCTGTGTCTAGCTTATTCTCTCTGTAAAACTGTCCTGGTACAAACTGCCTCTGAACGCCACCAACTGAACTACCACGAACTCAGCTTCCCCACATTGCCTCTCTACTGACTGATTCATTCTGTAAAACCTTTCTGATTCATCACTTTGACTGCCCCTCATTAAGACATCATTTTCAAGCATGGCTGTTTCTTTCTACAAACTGACCTTACCCACATTGTTTGGTATTAAAGGTGTGTACTAAGGGCATGTATCTATTCCAGCCAGAGGAATTAAAGATGTGTCATTCCGGCTGGATCAGCAGACCCACAAAGTCTTTGGATGTGATTCCTTTCCAGAGCAGCTATGTTGCTAGATTAAAATTCCTCTACAGAGTTCATCTTAGTGTTCCTGTTTGCTTGTTAGTTTTCAGTTGCTGGGTTTCATTCTTCTAATTCTTTGCATAATTTGGGTTTATAGCTTATACATTTGGATGCAGGAGGACTTTCAAGGGTTTTTTTTGGGGTGGAGGGGTGTTCAAGACAAGGTGTCTGGCATTTAACTCAGAGATCCCCTTGCTTCTACATCCTGAGTGCTGCGGTGAAAGGTGTGTGCCACTATGTCAGGCTTCCATTTGGAGTTTTAATTTTAGTACACGGCTAATCAGGTTCACATCGTAAGCTCTGCCGCCCTAGCGGTGGCCAGTGTTCTTTCCTACTGTTTTGTCTTTAATGAGGTCTTTGAATTCTGCCTTCTGCACTTCACAATTCAGGATTGTTAGCCAGTTTAAGACCAAGTTCGCACAGTCAGCTGGGTCTCTCTTCTTACAGGCTCTTGATTTTCCTACTTCCCATTATCTTTGGCTGGTCCAGTGTCTTCTGGTTCCTACAGGAGCCTAAGATTTGCTTTTTAATTAGAACTACAGCTAGATACTATCAGCCAGAACCCACCCCAGTCCCTTTTTGAATTTTCCTAAATCTGCCAGTTTTTGTTCATTTCAGATGGTTGGTTTTGTTTTTATCGTGTTTATAGGTGTAACCTTTGAGAGGGTCATCTGGAAGCAGAATTCCCTAATAGTATTTTTTATTCATTATGCTTATTATTATTTTTGTTTCAAAAAGGAAACAGCAATGTTCATATTAATATGCCTTGTAACCTTGGACATGTCTTTCCTCTCTGGAACTTTCTTGCTTCTCAGGAAAATGAGGCAGTTAGTGAAGTGTCTGTACTGTGTAAGGACTCATTCTGCTTTGAAGACAGCCTTGCACTTACCACATATACCACTGGCAGGGCCAACAAAAAGCTCTCTGAAGGAGCTGTAGCACTGGAGTTTGGTATTCCCTGCCATCAGTCATCTTGGGCTGCTGAGGGAATCAGTATGTAAAGACCTTTTCCATCAAGCCTGACAACCTGAGTTCAACCCCGGGATACACATGGTAGAAGGAAAGGGTATAGATTTTTAAAATTTTTATTTTTAAAATATTTATTTATTTTATGCATATGAATACATTGTAGCTGTCTTCAGAGACTGCAGAAGAGGGCATTGGAACTCATTACAGATGGCGTGATCTACCATGTGGTTGCTGGGAATTGAACTCAGGACCTCTAGAAGAGCAGTCAGTGCTCTTAACCGCTGAGCCATCTCTCCAGCCCTGGGTGTGGATCCTTTTAAAAACAAATTCTTTAGGCTGGAGAGATGGCGGAAGTGTGAAGAACAAAGGAGGACTTTTATTCAGTTCCCAGCACCTATGCAGCGGCTAACAACCATTTGTAACTGCAGTCCCGGGGCTCTGATGTCCTCTCTTGGCCTCTGTGAGCCCAGATTATGCTGAGGATCGAGCCCTGGGCTTAATGCATCCTTACCAATTGAGCTACATCCCCTAGTCCACACTCGGGCTACTGACTTAGAGCTTCAGGCACTCCTTTTGCTGTCATGTTTTAAACCATTAAAGAAACAAACAACAAAACTATTATCTCCTTGTCTAATTCTGCCCTAGCTCTCTGAGAGAACAGAGATGGTTGGTCTGTGGTGTGCGTAAATTTTCAGGTTGTGGTTTGGACTAAAGGGACCAACAAACAGTCTTGAAAGGGGGCCAGGAAGAGGTTTGCAGGGTTGGAAAGTCATGGTTCAAAGAAAGAGATGTTTGAATGTGAGAGTATTGTCCAAAAGCTTTAGGTTAGCGATCACCTATATGCCATCTTCATTCTTTAAAACAGGGTAGACAGGAAGATTTAACAGGAAGTCCTTTACCTCTCATAACTTTTCTCAAATTTCAGAGCAGTAGCCCGAGTAAAGTTCAGCAGCCCACAGTAAGTTTCAGGTTGATTATCTTTTAGGAAGTGATTTCTTTCAAATAAAAGTAGAGAGAGGTTTGTAGAAACTCTACTTCTAGCTCTAATTGGCATTGGGTAGTTAAGACATCTTTTGAGGGCTGAGTCAAAAAGGGCAATAAAATAAGAGTTAGTGTTGTGAATTGGCTTTTTGTTTTTTTCAGATAAACTTGAGTTTAAGTCTTGACTGAGTAAGCTGTAGGATTTTGGACAAAGTTACTTGACTTCTTAAGATTTAGATTATCTATAAGCAACATTATCACATTGATGTTTTGTATAAAGTGTACTGCTCAGGATGTAATAGGTTTTCTACTTTGTCTTCTAAAACATCTTATTTTTAGTGTAATTCCAGGTTTACCCCTAAGTCATTGCATGACCCACCTTTTCCAAGATCCAGTTTCCTCTCTCACTTGGGCATTTAGTTGATTTCTGAGGTGCTTCCCAGATGTAAGATGTCATAAATCTTTAGAATATTGGGAAATAATAGATTTTTTTTTAATATAAACTATTTATTAACAGCAAAGGCCCAAAGACTCATTTCTTCTTGGACACACCCACAGTACGGCCCCTGCGGCCAGTGGTCTTGGTGTGCTGACCCCGGACACGAAGGCCCCAAAAGTGGCGCAGCCCTCTATGGGCTCGGATTTTCTTCAGCCGCTCCAGGTCCTCACGCAGCTTGTTGTCTAGACCCTTGGCCGGAACCTGGCTGTACTTCCCATCCTTCACATCCTTCTGTCTGTTCAAGAACCAGTCGGGGATCTTGTACTGTCGTGGGTTCTGTATGATGGTGATCACACGCTCCACCTCGTCCTCCGTGCTCCCCAGCCCTCTTGGTGAGGTCAATGTCTGCTTTCCTCAACACCACATGAGCGTATCTCCGCCCCACACCCTTAATGGTAGTGATAGCGAAGGCTATTTTCTGCCGCCCATCGATGTTGGTATTGAGTACTCACAGGATGTGCTGAAACTTCTCGGGGATCACTAGGGACATGGCGACGGCACAAGTGTGGCGGCGTGTAGGCCTCCTGTGGACTAGATTTTTAATTTAAATAAAGACATCTGGGGTTGGGGATTTAGCTCAGTGGTAGAGCGCTTGCCTAGGAAGCGCAAGGCCCTGGGTTCGGTCCCCAGCTCCGAAAAAAAGAACCAAAAAAAAAAAAAAAAAAAAAAAGACATCTGGCCTGGAGTCCTATAATGTGATAGGAGGGGAGGTAGCACGGATCCGCGTTCCCCTTCTGAGACATAGGTAGCTCTCTTTGCAGTCAGGGGATAGGTACAGCTCGCCTTGCCCTTTCTGATGCTGAACTCCATGTGGAAGTCTCGGGTCACCTGAGCTTTGGCATGATTCATGCTGTACTTATTTCTTCTTTTATATTCTGTCTAGGTCAACAAGCAGCTCCCAGTGAAAGACAGCGACTGTTTCCAAGACAGCAGACAGTGGGGAGGGCAACCATAAGTCCCCACAGAGAGCTCCCATTACCTAAATGGTAAGTATACTGTATAGTGATGTCTGGCAGACCAACTGAATTGGGTAGTTTCTGAAGCCTTTACAATTTTCTACCCCAGCAACTAAAGGGAGGAAACTCAGTGTTGGTTGATGCCTTGTTGTGTATGAACCATGAGGCTAAGCTAAGCATTTTACATGTTTTCTCTTTTAAGTCCATAAACCTGATAGGGTTGTAGTCTAGTCATGAAGCCAAAAACTTTAAGGAACAGGTCTAACCTGTCACTTACTGAATATTTACTGTGTGTCAGGCCTGTTTGTCATACACTTTCTTTCTTAATACCTATTCCAGCTCTGTGAGGTTAGTGCTTTTATCGTTTCCTGAAAGTGAGGTGAGAGGTTAAATAACTTCTCAAGTTTACACAGGCAGGAATGATAGAATTAAGTTTTTAAACTAGCTCCTTTTTGTCCTGTCACATTCACCTTTTGAGAAGGTTACTTTCGGGGTTGAGATGATGGCTCGCTTTCCTTTAAGAAGCACACTAAAATAAACAGATTAAAGAAACTTGGGCTAACCACCAATTCCTTTGCTTTCTTTGGTTTTGTGAGCCAGTCTTTATTGGTGATACACATGAAGGCTATGGAGAATGAATGCCAATGAACTAGGACTGAGAGAGAGAGAGAGAGAGATCATGAGCAGGGAACAGCTAAGGGACCTGACCTAGTGGTTCTCGTCACTTCTGGAGTACGGTGGATAGAGAAAGAACTGGGGGAAGGTTTGGAAAATGGGCAGTGGGCCTGGAAATGCCTGGATATAGAGAGAAATCTCAGTAACATGTCCTGTCAATCCACTCATGAAAAGGACATCGTAAGGACAAAGAGGAACTTGTCATGAGGTAATGGATGACATACAAACATGTTCTTTACTCTGTGGGTCTCAGATTCTGGTGTAAGTCAGACAGTATTAAGTTTACATATAATGTGGTTAAACACTCGAGGCTGACCAATAGTGAATTCCTGGAGAGCTGTGTAAAGACAGAATGAGTATTCTGGAGGGAAAATGTATGTCCCTCCTGTTGTTAGAAGTGCTCAGACAAGATTTGGATGATGAATTACTAGACAACTTATACTTTGAATTCTTTCTACTTTGAAAAGCTTCTGAATGCTACATGGGTGCTACCCCTGAGTTTTCTGAGTGTAAAATACATGAATTTATGATTTGGGCACACAGGGGTGGGCTGATCACTGAAACCCAGTAATGAAGTAGCTACATTCAGGAAATGGTGGTAAGACAGGCTTGTTAGAAGGCCTAAGTCTTTTAAGACTTGTTACTAGAGGTGATCTAGAGAAGATCTATTTAAAACAATGCTCTGATTTCTCTGGATAAGGAGATGCCAAAATCCTTGTTGTGGTACTGTAGGCTGAACCTGAATATGCTAAACAAGCATTCTACCAGCTGAGCTCCAAGGCCCCTTGCCTGATTTTATAAATACGTCTTTGCTGAAGCATGGGTATATTTATTCACTTATATGTCTGACATGTCTGCTTCATACAACAGAATTGTTGGGACAGACACTTTTAATTTCACAAAACTTAAAATACTTATTTCCAACCTAAGTGTGTATAGTTATATAGTTATATATCAAACTGCAAAGAAGTTTGCTGACCCCTGCTTTAAACGACTGTTGGGAACAGGAAATGAATCATGGCAACTATGTTGGGAGAAGGGGCAGGGCAGGATTTATTATGTTCTATTTCAGACCTTCCTGATCTGCAAGGGCAGGAAGAAGAGCTGGTTTCTAAAGTGCTAGCTAGGGCCACCTAGAAGTAGTAGGTTTAAGGGGCTGAGGATGTAGTTCAGTTGGTGAAATGCTTGTCTAGCATGACCAGGTTCAGGCCCCCAGTACCGCATAAGCCAGGCGCTATGATAGACCTATAGTCCTAGCACTTGAGAAGTAGAGGCAGTGGGGGTAAGAATTCTAGGTCATCCTTAGTTACATACTGAGTTCAGGGCCAGTGTGAGATACACAAGGCCCTGTTCTTGTCTTTTTTTTTAAAGAGGTTTAAGAAGTTTGGCAAAAAAGAGCTGCCAAACGGAAATACAATTGATATCTTTCTAATATTAATTGGAATTGAGGTAGATATTGATGTGAGAGACATTGGCTTTAAAAGATGGAACTGACCGGTGGTACATGCTGTGAGACCCAGGCACATGGAATACTGAGGCAGGAGCATTGTGAATTTGAGGCTAGTGTGATCACATGGTAAGTTCCAGGAGCACTTGGACTATAGGTGAAAGTGTGGAAATGAAACAGGCAAGCAGGACTGTCTGTCCTCCCTAAGGTTTAGCTTGAACAGGTTCCCTCCAGAGGCCACCCTTAGGCACAATTCCATGCCATTTCTGACCTCCCAGGGTGTGTGTGTGTCGGGGGGGTGGTCAAGTGTGCTAAAGAGGAGAAGTATGTATGAGCATAGAAGTGCTGCTGGATGTCTGGTATCATTTGAGATGGCCAGGGAAAAGCTACCGCTGCTCTGTTTCCTCTTCCCCTCTTTCCTTCCTTTGTTTTAGCTTTGTGTGCTCGCTCTGAGTTCTTGATCTTCTTGCCCTGTCTCCCAAGTGCTTCGATCCCAGGAAAGTGACATTATGCCCAGTAGGGTAGGCTTTATATTTTAAAAAAAAAACCATTGTTTTACTTTTGGCTATGTCTGTCTTATTTTTTTGAAGACAAGGGGAAGCTCTTAATTTTTTCATTCTTGTACTTCACAGAAGCCTGTGTACACCACAGATGTTCCATAAATATTTAGTAACTAATGAATCTTCTTCAGGGAACAGGCAAACATTAGGAAGAAAGGAATCTTATCTTTGTATACAGCCCTGGACACAGCACCCCCACCACTTTCTCCAGAGAAGAGATATGTATTAAATAAATGAAAGGTGTGTGGTTTGAGGCCAGAATAGTGAGTTCTAGGACAACCAGGACTATTTAGAGAGACACTGTATCAAAAAACAAAACCAAAAATAAATGTGTAAAATTATTCTAAGGAGTGGAGGAAGATCCAGAAATACTTTTTGTTCTTACCGGCCCAGTAATGATATTTGGGCAGCCTATAGGGAGTGGTCTTGGCAGTTTGGCCTGGTTTCATGGCACAGGCTAGAAGGGGGACAGTATGGTGGTCAAGCCACTGAGCAAGTGATGCAGGGCTTGGGTGTGATCTTTGAGAACATGTGTCCAGCACCTGATAAGCTGTTCCTCTGGATCCACTCCTGCTAGCCATTTCCTCCACTGTAACCCATGAACAGTTCCTTGGTATTAGTGTTGTCTGTTAAAGGCCAGTGTCTGGCCAGAGGTTGAATCATTAGGAAGTTCATTCAGCCACTCAGAGTCAGGAAGTTTAAAGCATTTATTGTGTGCTAGGCTCCCTGCTGGGTACTGAGAATTCAGAATACAAATGAGAAAGTAAGTAGGGAGGAATAGACTGAGTAAATAAAACTCATACAGGATTGTGAGCCTTTGCCTGTCATGCTCAAGGCCCTGGGTTCAATTTCCGTTACTTCTGCCACTACACCCAGCCAAAAATGAGACTTGACCTGCGGGCTGAGACAAGGCTGCAGAGAGGTGGGCAGGCAAGGCCAGAACATGAGAGCTTCTTGGTTTAATTGGAGAATTTGGATTTTATCCTAAGAATAGTAAGAGCCTTGAAAAGATTTCAGATAGGGTATTGAGTGTAATGCTCTCTTTTTAGTGTCAAGTAAGGCCTTGCTGGTTGTTAATGGAGTTTAGCTTTTTCATTCCTGTGCACATTTCATTCCTCCACATTCAGTTTTCAACAAAAGATAGAAAATTAACGCTAAAATGCAAATGGAGGGGCTGGCAAGATGGCTCAGTGGCTAAGTGACTAGAGTTCACTTCTTCGCACCCCTGCTGGGCTGTAACTCCAGCTCCAGTTCCCTCTAATGGCCTTACGTGTACCTCCAAAGACGTGCACACTCACAAAGAGATATAGACATAACTAAGACATCTAAAAAGAAAAACTTAATCCACATGCAAACAGTAATCAGGTTCCTGAACTTTTGTAATTTAGAATAGGGGTAATGTATATATGGGGCCGTGATAAAGTTTGATAAATGTTCTTTTCCTGTTTCCAGCATAAAATATCCTGATTTTTTTAAAAAAAAAAAGTTAAGAGAGAAAGGATTATTCTGGCTTACACTTAGAATATCCCCATTATGGAGAAGGCTGGCCACACTGAATCTACAGACCCAATCCGGGGGAATGGCTCTACTTCTAGTGTGGGTCTCCCCCTTCAAGTAACATAATCCACACAGTTCCTCACAGGTCTGCCTGGAGATCGGTAGCATACCAGTTGTATCAAGTGTTAATTATATTAACTATAATAATTTCCTCTTGTGATTTGTTCATGAAAAGTTCAGGATAAAGTAGTAAAAAGGGAGTGTATTGAGAATGTCAGTTGAGAATAGGCCATTCTGTTCTCTTTTGTTTTTGAGTGGGGTCCTCACTGTGTTTCCTATGTTGGTCTTAAGCTCCTTAGTTTAAAGAATCCCCTTGCTTTAGCCTTCTGAGTAGCTGGAACTACAGAAATGCTAACTGACAATTATGGGGTTTTTTACATTTTTGCATTATTGAACCCAGTATGGTGGCACATTCCTGTAATCCAATACGCAGGAGGCAGAGGAAAGCAGATCTCTGTTAGTTTGAGGCCAGCTTGATCTACAGAGTGAGTTCCGGGACAGCCAGGACCACTCAGAGAGATCCAATCTCGAAAAATAGAAACAGTCAAACAAAGCATTATTGCAGTGTTATATATCTCGGAGTTCACCTCTTTACACTGTACAATGTGATGGTTTTAAGGATATTTACAGTGATACATTGCTTTTAAAGCACTCTGTAGACACATGGTGTCATTTGTCTTCTGGTAACTGTTAAATTAGTATAAACTCTTTAACTCTTTATCCTTTTTATTAGTGAATATATGAAATTTGTTTAGTGTCTAAACCCCCCTAACTAGTGTAAAAAATAGGTAATGCTTTTGCTGTGCTACTGGGCAGATGGCCAAAGAAAAGAGACTTGTTCCCTCCAGCTTTAGAGAATGTGGAAGTGTGGAGGCTAGGGAGAGACGAGAAAGACGGCAAAGTCTAAAGAGCCTAGATGAGATCTCTTCTCTCAGGAGATGGGCAGAGTGATGGATGGAAAGAGTTTGGTGGTAGCAGTTCCTCCCAAGCATTGCTGTTCTATAAGAGCTGTGCACGAGCTCCATCTGGTGGCTCAGACCATGTAGTGCAGCCAGCGGCCTCGGGTCTCCAGAAGGCATTTGGTATTTTAAGCCTCAGTAGCAGTTGGATTGTTGGGAGTCAGTTTTACTATAAGATGCTGGCTTTTCTCTTACAGGTCAGACCGTGTTCATTCCCTCCTTTGCCCTGGCTTTGAATCTAATCTTACAAGGTTCCCTCATTCAGTGTCCTCATTGTTGCTGTCATCCACCATGTCACTGCTCCTAATTTCATATCCTGATTCTGTCACTGTTTACAACACTATTCCTGTTAACTAGTGCTGAACCCCTGCCCCCTGCCTATGTGGCACTGGAGATGGAATTCCAGGCTTCACATACGCTGGACAGAATGCCTACATCGGAGACGTCTCCTCAGCCCTCCCGGTGTTGTGCTGGATACTCACGCCGTCGTGGTCTTGAGAGATCCATCTGTGTTAGTCTTACTTCACAACCCATCCTGGCTTTTTGAAAGCTTCCATGACGCTCCGTGCTGTGTGCATTCTTGTGATTTTCCATTTGCCTCACAGATGCTTTGTCTCCTTTGCTGTTTTCATCTCTGAGTATTGGGGTTCAAGCCATTGATATCTTCTTTTCTCTGCACTCAATTCCTTGGCAATGCCAATGTTTTTCTAAGCCATCTGTTTTTGTGACTCACAGATTTATATTCTGAGAACACCTCTCTCCTGTGCTCTGTCTGTGCTTGTGTTTATGGGCTCTGTTGTTTTTGGATGACCATTAAACCCTCACAAATAATGTTTTAAACTCACCTTCCTTTTCCTGCTGTTCCATCTGTACGCAACTGTATGGACTTAGGACAGCACTGTCCTACAAATTCAGGCTAACAACCTTGGCCTGGAGCATCCCTAATTTCTTGCTTGTTTTATAAACCATGTGTAGTCTAGGAACACAAGCGTGGGGTTCTCCCTTCACATGGCCAAAGTTCTGACCACTTCTTAGTGTCTCTATTACCAGCCACAGTGGTCTTTGCCTGGATTATCATAGTGTTTCCTGTTTGATCTTCCTAGTCCCACTCTTTAGTCGTCTTTTGAAAGACCATGGCATTTAGATTAATTTTCATCAAGGGCTAGGTCATAATAATGCTATCACCTAACACCTGTATATGAAGTTCACTTTTTTCCTTTAAGTTTTGAGATAGTGTCTGCAAAATTAATTATTTAATATAAATATTTCAGGGCTCCACCTCAATATCTGGGTAGTCTGTCTTTTTTTTTTTTTCCCCTTTTCTTTTTTTCAGAGCTGGGGACTGAACCCAGGGCCTTGTGCTTGCTAGGCAAGCGCTCTACCACTGAGCTAAATCCCCAACCCCTGGGTAGTCTGTCTTAATTTATCCTAACCCCTAAACTAGTCTGGCTACCTACTAGCCAAAATCTCGATAATACTTGCAATTTGAGACTTCTATATTTCTGCTGAACTCTCAAGAATTCTTTCCTCCTTACTCCTCCTGGCTGATCTCTCACTACCTCCTTCCCCTGGCTGGTGGAAGTCCTGCCCTAGTCTCTGTTTTGCCCAGGCATTGCGTGATCAGCCCAGTTATTGACAAGGTAGAGAATAAATGATAAGAACTATTTACACAAACCTGAGACAGGAGATTCTTGACCTAAGCATTACAATGCCTTGTCTAGATTAAAACAGGATATGAAAGCAGAGAAATCAGCATTTGAATAACACAAAGACAACCTTTACACAGTATTTATGTCTACATTCTCCCCTTTTGTCTAATAAAAGACAAATGTTAGACAAAAGACTCACTTATAATAATCTATGTACAGCAATTATTATGACTAATCAGGTAAGATTCACATTATGTCTAGTCCATAAGTATTTGTCAATTTTGTAGAAAGTATTTTTTGTCTATCCTATTTGATGAGTTTAGAGTTTTATACCTAAATAATTTTCTACTATAACTCGTGTTATTAACCTTAAAGCATCTTCTAAGCCTAAAACATTTTCTTAAATCCTGTATAACTTAAGCTTAATTGTGAGACTTTATCTAGTCTTCTTCCCAATTAGAGACCCGAGAAGGAATAAATATTACCTGAGTGTGTAAGAAGTTCAGGCAAGCAGCTTCCGAAGCTATAAAAATGACGAGAGAAGCAGGTTGTCTGGACACCCCCAGAAATCTCTGTAAGTAGGAGATCCTGCCTTCAGCCCGAAGGCCCAGACTGAGACCTTCTGAGAAGCAGGACATATGAAGGACTGCTTATCCTGCCTTGGCAGAGCTTGGCAGTCAACTTCCCCGCGTCCTCTCTGCTCTTTCTGGACAGCATTTTGTCTCCAGATGAAGACAAATTTTGTGTCCAGATGGACAGCTTTGCCCAGTGACAGCTTGTCACATTCGAGGTGAACTCCATATGGAGGTTCTTCGATGTTCTTTTATCTTTTTTGAAGTAGATTAGGGAGCAGGAGCAGACCTTTCTCATTGTTGGAAATGATCTTTTAATAGTGAAACAATTTTAAATGTCATATTTTGTGGATCTCTGAGGTTGAAGACCATCTATATATATGGTATATCTGAATTGTCAACCAATGTTTATTCTGTCTTCCATATGAATAGCTGTGAAAACATCTTTTCATAATTAACTAAACTATTATCTAATATGGCCATGAATTTGATTGCCTAAGTTTTAATTGATATTACTTAATTATCCTAAACAGTTTGTAATAGCAGGTTTAAAAAGACTAGAACTTGTATCTTTAAGAATTATATAGGTACAATACCTCAAAAGTTGAAAACATAAATTATGTGTATCAAAAACTTTAAATTTATATATATATATATATATATATATATATAAAATTTTGTAGCAAGGTTAACTATATTGGACTATATAATTATTTTTTAAAAGATTTATTTATTTAATGTATATAAGTACACTGTCACTATCTTCAGACGCACCAGAAGAGGGCATCAGATCTCATTACAGATGGTTGTGAGCCATCATGTGGTTGCTGGGATTTGAACTCAGGACCTCTGAAAGAGCAGTCAGTGCTCTTAACCACTGAGCCATCTCTCCAGCCCCAACTATCTAATTCTTTATCACCTTGTAAAGTTTGAAATAAATTATTTAGCTCTTGAGTTATCAGACCAATTGTTGGCTGTAGCCAGTTAATATCTCCTAGCAATTTTTGAAAATCAGTAAGAGTTCTTAATTGGTCTTTCCTGATTAGTATCTTTTGTGGTTGAATTTTCTGCAGACTTATCTTATGTCCTAGATAAATAGAATCCCCTCTTTGTATTTTTTTAGGAGCAATTTGTAATTCCAATAAAATAAAAAAACTTGTTTTATTAAACATTCTTTCTAAAGGTATCTCCATTTGAATCAGCCAAAAAAATATCATCCGTATAATGGTAAATTATGGATTGAAGAAATTGCTTACGGATTATTTCTAATGGCTGTTATATAAAATATTAGCATAAAGTTGGATGAGTCAGCATTCCTTGAGGCAAGACCTTCCAGTGATATCCTGCTACTGGACAGCTATTACTATAAATAGATACTGAGAAAACCTTTCTTTGTATTGTTCTTACAAAGGAGTCGTAAAAGGCAATCTTTTAAATCAACCACTATAATAGGCCATTCCTTAGGTAACAAGGAAGGCAAAGGGATTCTAGACTGGGAAGAAGCCATTGGCTAACTGATTTTACTAATTGCTCTCAGATCTGTCAATATCCTCCGTTCGCCAGATGTATTTTCAATCACAAAGGAGAATTCCAAGGTCTGGTGGACTCTTCTGTATGTTGAGCCTACAGCTGCCATATGCAGTTGTCCTCGGCTTGTAATTCTTCTGTCAAAGGCCACTGTCCTAGACTAAGATGAAAGGCTATTGTGTTGTTCGCAGTGTCTCTCCCACTGGAGAGTTGGCTTCTGTTGTCTTGTTTATGGACAATCCATGACTATTCTTGATGCAGTTTTTTAATGGTTTCATCAAGACCATTGCCTATTTTATGGCTTGTCCCTGAAGTTTGGAGGATTGGTGACCCGTGTCTCCCATTGTTGCACTTGATCACTTCCCCATAAATTTATGGCTCTATCAACTGCATAGGGCTTTAGTTTCCTGTTTGACCTTTTTGGCTCTATACATTTAAGCCATTTAGTACTTTGTTTTACCAAGGATAAACTTCTCCTTCCTTAACACTGGGCATCCGTCTCCTGAAGAGGCCACCGAAGGTTTAGACGAGGTTATGGTTATGGTTGCATCAGTGTCAACCATTCTGCTAAGTTTATCTCTAAGTTTAAAACCTTAAGTTTTAGCCTCTGATTGATCTTCTGTAGATATAGAAGTTTGCCAAAATATTTGTTTCTTGGCTTCTTTTGTTTGTTTGTTTGTTTGTTTATTTCATCTGTTGAAGTTGTTTTGACTTTGATACTTAGGTTTTTAATGTCTATTTTTACATCAGTGTTGTTTGTTCTGCGGATGACATTTCCGCTGTTGCTTTGAATTTGGTATTGGGGCCTGAAAGAGTCCCTCCTGGGCTCTTTTTGATCTGTCTGTTGTTGGCTTACACTCATCAGTCCAATGTTGGCCTTTGCCATATCTTTTGAATATACCAGAAAGCATAGGCTCTCTTTTGGACCGTTTGGTTTTCTTTATAATTTATTTTGCAATAACTTTGTTCACCACAGTTTGGACATTTGCAAGTTTGGATTGTCTCACAACCCTTGGGAATGGTTTCTTCTATTTTTTTTTTTTTTTTTTTTGAGCTGGGTTTGTGCTTACTAGTCAAGCGCTCTACCACTGAGCTAAATCCCCAACCCATGGTTTCTCCTATTAGGGTTTTCTCAGGAGAATGAACTGTAATACCAATCATATTCCTAACCCATTTATCAATAGGTGCTGATCGTGCAACAACGACCTTCTGACCACCTCTTTAGACTCAGTGCTAGCATTTTAAGAAAGCCAAGGGTCATTAGTGTTTTCCTAACCAGTGGATCTGATGGCTTTCTAGCTACAGCTGAAGTTCCTCTCTGTAAAAAGTCAACGAGTGTTTCTTTTGGACCTTATATAATCTGAATAAACGGCTCAAGTCTTTTTCCTGTTTCCTCAACCTTGTCCCAGGCACTCAAGGCTGCTGTGTAACAGAATGTCGAGGCTTCTTTTTCATATTCAGCTTGCGTCTCTGCCCGCTGTATTGACCTTCGCCTCGCAGCTGGGCTTTTAGAAATAGTGATACCTCTGGCTCTGTTTCTCTGTGCTGTTTCTCTAGCCTCTTCTCCCCACCTGACTTATAAAATTGTGTCTCTTCTGCTCTAATAACTCCTCTAAGCCTTCCCTCTTTGTCCTGTTTTCTCTCTGTTGTTCATTTTGATTTGTAAAATTCTGTATCTTGTTCTGAGCCTTTGCTTCCATGTTTTTTCTTGTTTGTATCTCTGATGTTTGAATCTCTTCTTTATTCTGACTTATTAATTTTAGCAATGCCTCCTCTAAGTCTCGTGAATTTTTCTCTAACGTCCCCTTTCCCAAAAAGGCATAGCAAACTAAAATGCTAATTAGGATGAGAATGAAGTAACTATGAAGGGCAAAGTGATAACGTCTTCCAGATCCTTCATCTCCTGAGCTGATAAAATAGCATTAAATAGACACCACGTCTTCTTTGTGTTTCTCATCTTTATGTCGTATTACTTTATTACTTTTAAATTATTTATGTGTCTATGATTTTTTTAAATATACAGTTGCCTCCCTTTTTTAACACTGAAACATTTTTAAATATCAGATGAAAATTCTGTTGTTTTTGGATTTCTTCTTGTCTGTTCTCAGTCTGTGTCTGTTTAGGGGCTGTGCTTGGCCAGGCCCCTGTCTTTTAGTTTACAGGCCAGAAGTGTCTCTGCCCTCCACCCTTGCTAGATCACTGCCCCCTTCTCCCCAGGGGAGTTGTAGAATGTACCAGTCTGATTAGTCCCATCAGCTAGGGTGTAGCAAGCTGGCTTTGCTCTTCTCAGGAGGGCTTTTAGCCTGAGAAAGCCTCTCTTGTTAGCCAGGAACTGCTCTCCCCCCCCCCCCCCCCAAGGTTGGGTAAAAGGGAGCAGGCTTTTATCTGGCAGAGACTTCTTTTCTTTGTTCCTCTGCTGCCCCCCCGCCCCCCCACCCCCCGGGGATCTATTTAAGAATCCTCCAAGCTCCTTCTTTAGGAAGAGTAGTTGTTAATTAACCAATGAATGCTCAGAGGATTCTCCCCTAGGAGAGCAAAAGTCTGGCAAATTGTTTATAGACTCTTTTTTGTTTTTTACCTGGAACTTTCTATCTAATAACTAAATATGAATTTTAAAGGTGTGAATGAAATTGGACACCAAATGCAAAATGAATTATTTAATGTAAATATGTATTAAATTAATACAGCAGCTGTATTATTTTACCCTAGCTAGTTCCCAATAGCAACACAGGGAGACCAAGATTATTCCAAGGGTCCTCAATATCTGAGCAGTTTATTTTAACCCCGAAACTAGTCTGCTACCTTCCAGCCTGGATCCTGCTAGTACTTGCAATTTGGGACTTCCATATTTCTGCTGAACTCTCAAGAACTCTTTCCTCCTTACTCCTCCTGGCTGATCTCTTTCTCTCTCATCCTCCTTCCCCTGGCTGGTGGAAGTCCTGCCCTATTCTCTGTTTTGTGCAGCCATTGGGTGATCAACAAGGCAGAGAATAAATGGTAAGAACTGTTTATACAAACTGAGACAGGAGATTCTTGACATAAACATTACAACACCATGTCTGGATTGAAACAAGATATGAGGACAGAAAACTCAGCATTTGAATAACATATTTTACACAGCACATTAAAGTATTATGCCTATAAGGGTCTCACTGTGTAGCCTTGGCTGGCCTGCAGCCTACTGAGTGCACTAGGCTGGCCTCAAAATTCTTAGGAGTCCACCTGTCTCTACCTCAAGTGCTATAGTTAAGGTCTGTACTGCCATGAGCAGCCTGGGTTTTACCCTTGATCCTGTATATTCTGTAGGTTTAAAGAGAGGTAGAATGACATGTATCCATAATTAAAGTACACAGAGTATTTCACTGCCGCATACCCTGTGCTCTAGTCACGTCTCCTGTTTCTACAGTTTGGGCTTCTCCAGATGTCATTCAGTCAGTCATACCATGTGAGTCTTTTTAAACTTGATAACTCATTTCATTTTAGAACTGAATAATACTCCACTGTCTGGATGTAGCAGTTTATCCCTCTGCTCACTGGAGGATATCTCCCTGCTTCTAGGTTTAGGCAATTTTAAATGCAGTTGAACTGCTAGATCATATGGTGAGAGTGTGCTTGGTTTTGCTGGAAAGGCTTCAAAAGTGCTGCTGCGGTTGGGGATTTAGCTCAGCGGTAGAGAGGTAGAGCGCAAGGCCCTGGGTTCAGTCCCCAGCACTGGGGAGAAAAAAAAAAAAAAGTGCTGCTGCCATTTTCGTTACCATGGTAAGGACTTGAGAGCCCCTGTTGCTCTGTATCCTCCATGTTCATGGTGATTTGGACATTTTAATAGATAGGTAGTGGTGTTAGGGTTTGTTTTTTTGAGACAAGCCTTGACTCTGTTGGCCAGTCTGGCCTTAAGTTGAGGGTGCTGTTCTGTGCTAGGATTATGAGCATGGGCCACCATGACCAGCTTTTGGTATATTGTATGTTTTCAGTTCTAAATCAACATGATCTTTCAATGTGCTTCTTTGTAATCTGTATATATGTATATATCCTTTGGTAAGGTGTCTGTTCAGGTCTTTGACTCATGTTTTTCTTACTGAGATAATCATATATACATATATATGCATATATATATATATATTTTTTCCCCCCTTGAGACAGGTTCTCTATATGTATGTAGCTCTGGCTGTTCTGGGACTCACATTTGTAGACCAGGCTGGTCTTGAACTCACAGAGCATCTGCTTTGCTTCTGCTTCTTGTGTGCTGGGATTAAAATTGTACACCACTGTTCCTAGTATTATTGTCAATGTATTTTAGTTACTTTTTCCCCTATTTGACTTGCTTAGATGTCTTCCACTTTAATCAGCTTAGATTGTCAGCTGTTTCCTTCACGGATTGTCTTTTAGAACACATATAGTCTGGTTATAGCCCTATTTATAAAGAAGATGATTTTTGTTGTTTTGTTGCTTTTACTCTCTTTCTCAGAGATCACAGGACTTTTTTTTTTTTTTTTTTTTTTTTTTTTGGTCTGGGCTATTTTGTTCTTTTATCTGTCTGTTTTCATATATACTGCCATGAATATCATCAGTTTTGTTAATTTTTGATGTTATGTTAGTTCTTCTGGTCATCCAGCTCTACCAGAACTTAATCAGTTTGTCAGTGTCCACACAGTGGTTGCTGGGGATTTTGATTTTGAGTCTGTAGAATTACATTCAGGACGGTACTGAGTCTTCCTATGGTGAGCACGGACAAACTCCCCGTTTACTAGGTCTTCTGCTTTACAATCTGCAAAACTATGAAATATGCATATAGTTTTTGAGTTTATATCTAAATTTCATTTTTATAGTGCTAATAAAAATGATACTGTTCTTAAATTTCAAATTCTGTTTGCTCACTGTTGGCACGTTGGGAAATGGTTGGTTTTTACCTATATATTGTCTGTCATGCAGTCATCTTGTAATCACTAATTGTTTTAAAGTGGCCTTTATTTTTTTTCCTCATTCTGTTGAATTTTCTACGTAGAGAGGCATGTCTTTCTCAAAGTTTTTCTTTCCTCCTTGGTATGTCTTTTTATTTTTTCGCCTACTATATTATCTAAGCTTCAGTACAATGTTGAAGACAGGCGGCAAGAGACGCTCTTGTCCACACAGGAGGCTTTAAGCTTCCATATGTGATTCTTGTTGGTTTTTCTTTAACTTATCGGTATGATGACTTTTATCAGTTTTCAAAAGCTGAAGCAGCCTCGCATTCCTTGAGTAAACCAGTTGGTTGCAGCATATTCCTACACATTGTTAGATTCATGTGCTAGTGTTTCGTGTGAGAGCCTTAGACGTATCTATGTACAGGAGAACTGGTCTGAGATTTTATTTCCTTGTGATGTCTCTGGTCTTATGAGGGTTTTGTTGCCTCACAGAATGAACTACGAAGTACGTGCTGTGAGTCTGTCTTCTGGGAAGCTGGTACACTCTTCTGAGTACTTGAAGTGCTTACCGATAAATCCGTTTGGACTTTTATATCTACTTTGCCAAGTTATTGGTGAACAGAATAGGCCTATTCAACACTGTCTACTATTTGAATACATTACATTGTGGCTTTAGGTAATTGGTCTGTTTCATCTGGATTACCAAATTTTGGCTGCAGAGTTGTTCATAAGTCACTCTTTCTAATGTCGCTGAGAGCTATGACGTCGTCTTTGTCATCTTTTTTTTTTTTTTTTATTTTTCCAGAGACAGCTTTGTCTTTGATTAGCAACCCCCACACACACTCACACACACTTGTTTCCTTATTTCAACTTGATTTCCACTCTTTTTTTTCTTTTTTACTATTTCTTCTGCTTAATTTTAATAAGTTAACATTAATTACTTAAGTTAGCTGGTAGTCAATGGTCTCACGGTGACCACCTTTGTGTAAGCAGTCATCCTGCTTTACTTTGGCTATTTGTTTGTTTCTTATCTTTGAGATTAATGCTACTCTTCATCTACCATATGCACTGAGTGCCATAAATACCTCTTAGCAACACTTTGACTTCATCTCAAAGCTCTTTAGAGAATTATATACATAAATACCGTATTTCCGTCATTTATACTCACTCTCTCCTTCTCTAGCCTCTATGCTACCCCCTTCTCCTTCAGATTCGTAGCCTCTTTAATTATTATTGTTTACACACACACACACACACACACACACACACTCTCTCTCTCTCTCTCTCTCTCTCTCTCTCTCTCTCTCTCTCTCTCTCTCCCCCTATCTACTGAGTAAATGTGTATTTAGGGTTGACCATTGGAATTAGTAGCAGTTGCCTGTAGTTGCACATCTGGGGGTTGGACTTTGTGAAACTTGCCTCCACCCTGTTGGGATGGCATCTGATGGCATCAATTGCTAGATTGTTTTGGCAGCCCCACTGCTAAGATTTCGTGGTGCAGCTCCTGTCATACACAGAGGACACTCAGTATCTCACAGTAGACTTCTAGTCTTCTGGTTCTTAAAATCTTTCCACTTTCTCTTTTGTATTGTTCTGAGTTTATCTTACACATTTTAAAAAGTTGTATTTTTCTTTCAAAATATTTCTATTTCCAGTCATCTTCTGTTACTGATTTATTTGATTCTTTTGTGGACTAATTTATGATTTCTTTTAGAATTGTTAAGGCGACTGCTTTAGTTTCTTTTTCTGTTGATATGGTAAAATACCTTGTTAAATAAACTCAACCCAAGGGAGAAAGGTTTATTTTAGCTTACTGTTCAAGAGCACGGTCCATCCAGGTGGCAGGATCTTGAGCAGTTGATCCTGTCACAGTCAGGAACAGGAACCGATGAATGCACACTGACGCTCACCTTCCTTTCTCCATTCATATAGGACAGGATCCTTGTCAAGAAAGGAGCCACACACAGCAGGCAGCAGTTAACATAATCAACTTCCCCACCCCATGCTCAGTGGCCCATCTCCCAGGTAACTGTCACAGCTGTGTTGTTAAAGCCTTGAACGGGAGCTTGAGAATGTGTCATCTGCTGGTGCTGGCGTAGACTGTGCAGCCTCTGTCCAGTTTATAGTGGTGCTCATGAATTCATTAGCTTAAACCCATTTTGTTTGGTAGTTTAGCGGGTGTAAAACTCTAGTTTGACAGTTTACCTAAGTGTTACTGTGTCTTTTGTCTTCTACTTGCCACTCAGTTAAGGTTCAGATGCTCTTTCTTCAAAGATTGTTGTGGAGCTGGGGACTTAGCTCAGTGGTAGAGCGCTTACCTAGAAGCTTGAAGGCCCTGGTTGGGTCCCCAGCTCCAAAAAAAAAGAACCAAAAAAAAAAAAAAAAAAAAAGATTGTTGCTATGACTTGAATGTTTGTGTAACCCACAAAACTCCTGTTCAAACTTAATCCCCCACAATATAATTAAGAAGTGGGGCCTTTAAGCTTGTCACCCATACAGAATTAGAATCTTAACCTTTTTTGTCTTTATATTTTCAAGTCCAAAGATTTAAGGTACTCTTAGCAGATACCAGGCCTGTACCTGGCAGAGAAAAACCTACCAGTGGCCTGAATTTGCATTTTCCAGCCTCCAGAACCTCATCTGGTCCTTATGAGGACCCATTGTCATATCTTTTGTCAGAACAGCTAGATGGATGGAGACAACATTTTAAAACCATTACTTTTATAATTGTGGTTTTCTTTTATATAACCTGTGTCTGTGAGCAGATTTAACTTTATTCTGTTCGAGGCAGGATTTTTTTAGTGTAAGGGTCTTTCACCAGCCTGTTTCAGATATTCTTCCCTCCTTTGGTCTGTGAACCCTCCCTTCCTATCCCCCTCTTACCTCAGGATTATTTAGTGTGATCTCACCAAGAGCTCACCACATTTTCTCAAGGGCACTGGGGAAAGAGGACTATGCTCATTTTATAGCTAAGGGAGAAAGGCTCTATTTTTCAATGAATACAGAAAGGGTGGAGATTGTGTGCATGGTAGATGTCCTTGTCCTTGTCCGTGAGGATTGTGGTTCCCTGCACTTCTATGCCAGGCTGTGCTTAGGTGCTACATTCATTGTCCCTCGTAAGGAACAGGTCTGCTTTGCAGGTTCACACAGGTCGAGCCGTTAAAATCGTAGTCACTGTGTCCTCTGCACAGGGCTGCACGCTGCAGTTGTTTACAGCCGCGCTCTCTGCTTCTGTTCTGTAGGCTGATGATGGTCTTCAGTTGCCAAAGAAGGCTGTGGATGCCTCGGGAAAGGTAGCCAGTTTCTCCAGTGCAGTTGGGTGCCTCTAGCAGCCCATCTCGACGGGTCGTAGACATGGCAGACATTGCCAACTACAAGGACACCACCTCCAACCGCCACCTGCGGTTTAAGTTGCAGAGCCTGAGCCGCCGCCTGGATGAATTAGAGGAAGCCACAAAAAACCTCCAGAAAGCGGAGGATGAGCTCCTGGACCTCCAGGACAAGGTAATCCAGGCCGAGGGCAGCAACTCCAGCATGTTGGCTGAGATCGAGGTGCTACGCCAGCGGGTACTGAAGATTGAAGGTAAGGATGAGGAAATTAAGAGAGCAGAGGACCTGTGTCATACGATGAAGGAGAAACTTGAAGAGGAAGAAAACCTTACCCGAGAGCTAAAATCTGAGATCGATCGGCTTCAGAAACGAATGGCTGACTTAGAGAAGCTAGAGGAAGCTTTGAGCAGGAGTAAGAACGAGTGTTCCCAGCTTTGTTTGAGCCTCAATGAAGAGAGAAATCTGACCAAGAAAATCTCTTCTGAGTTGGAAATGCTCAGGGTCAAAGTGAAAGAGCTGGAGTCCTCAGAAGACCGACTGGAAAAGACTGAGCAGAGCTTAGTGTCAGAATTAGAAAAGCTAAAATCGTTAACCCTGAGCTTTGTAAATGAGAGAAAATACTTGAATGAAAAGGAGAAAGAAAATGAGAAATTAATAAAAGAGCTTACTCAAAAACTGGAGCAGAACAAGAAAATAAACAGAGATCACATGAGAAATGCTTCCACTTTTCTGGAAAGGAATGACCTACGGATAGAGGATGGCATTTCCTCTACACTTCCATCCAAAGAGTCAAGAAGGAAGGGCAGTCTGGACTACCTAAAGCAGGTCGAGAATGAAACCAGAGACAAATCAGAAAACGAAAAGAACCGAAATCAGGAGGACAACAAAGTGAAAGACCTTAACCAAGAGATTGAGAAACTTAAGACACAAATCAAACATTTTGAATCTTTGGAGGAGGAGCTTAAGAAAATGAGGGCCAAGAACAATGACCTTCAGGATAATTACCTAACTGAGCTGAATAAAAACAGAAGCTTAGCCAGCCAGCTAGAGGAGGTAAAGCTGCAAGTCAGGAAACAGAAGGAGTTAGGAAACGGGGACATAGAGGGTGAAGATGCTTTCCTTTTGGGCAGAGGCAGGCACGAGAGGACTAAGCTCAAAGGCCATGGGGGTGAGGTGTCTGTGTCCAAGCACACGTCCCGGGAACAGTCCCCTCAGCATAAGCGGGAAAGGCTCCGGAACAGAGGGTTTGCTCTCAATGATGAACACTGTTCTCTCAGCAACAAGCAGGTTTCTTCTCCTGCCTTCACAAACAAAAGAGCAGCAAAAGCTTCCAACATGGGAGTGGGTCCAGACAGCGGGACTCAGGAGACAAAGAGAACTGAAGACCGATGTGCACCCGGGTCCTCTCAGAGTGAAGGGAAAAAGGGCAGGGAGCAGCCCTCAGTGCTTAGCCGTTACCCGCCTGCTGCCCAGGAGCACACTAAAGTTTGGAGGGGAACTCCCAAGCCAGGCACTGAGAGTGGACTTAAGGGAAAAGTAGAGAAGACAACTCGAACATTTAGTGATTCTGCTCATGGATCTGTGCCCAATGATGTAGTAGGGAAAGGCGATAAAACTTCTGACTTCTCCTCTGAGGCCCACTGTGGCAAGAGAGGACAGGTCCCTGGCCATGCAAGTCAAGTGACACAGGTTGCAGAGTCTGGCTGCTCTAAGGCCATCGGAGCTCTATCCTCATCTCAAAGGGCCTCCTCAGAAGGACTTTCTAAGGGCAAAAAGGCTGCTAATGGCCTAGAGACTGATGCTAATTTTCCACATTCTAAAGCTCCTATTTTATCAAAATATCCTTATAGTTCGAGAAGCCAAGAAAATATCCTTCAGGGCTTTTTAGTGCCAAATAAAGAAGGAGTTGATCACTCTGTAGCAGTTGTGATGGAAGACAGCAGTCAGCATGAAGCCTTGAGGTGCCGTGTCATTAAATCCAGTGGCAGAGAGAAGCCAGACTCAGACGATGACCTGGACATAGAGTCTCTTGTTACTGCCAAGTTGGTGAACACAACTATTACTCCAGAGCCAGAGCCCAAACTCCAGCCAAACTCAAGAGAAAAGGTTAAGTCCAGAGGGGGAACGAGAACGGCCTTATTTGAAAATGATAAAAATGCTGCCATAGAAAATGACTCTGCGAAATCGATGAGATCTTCCTCCAATGCTGTAGAATTCCCAGATGCCAACTGTGCCGGGGTGAAAAACCAAAGACCCTTCAGCCCTAGAGAGGCCCTGCGGTCTAGAGCAATTATAAAACCTGTTATCATTGATAAGGATGTGAAAAAAATCATGGGTGGATCTGGAACTGAGGTTGTATTGGAGAAGCAGAAATCCACCCCTAAATCTGTGACAAGCAAAGTGACAAGCAGCATTACCATCTACCCCTCTGACAGCAGTGGTCCTAGAGCTGTCCCCGCTGAGGCCCCCCGGGAGAGGCATACATCTACCAGCAACATCCAGGTGGGGCCCCCCGAGCTCACATCAGTTAGCAACCACATCAGCTCCCCTCTTGAGCTCTCTATTCATAAACACGACATCACCTTGCAGCTCACAGAAGCTGAAAGAGTGGGAGATGGGTCTCCAAAGAATAGAGCAGAGACGGTGGTCTCTCGGAGCAGCATTCTAATCAAGCCATCAGATTCTGTGGAGAGGAACAGTTATGCCCTCCCAGCGGAGACAATCAGGTGGAAAAGCCATAGCACCTCTTCAGAGGTGGCCTCTTCAGACACCAGACACATCACTGTGCGGAATGCCTGGAAGAGTAAGAGAGACTTGAAATGTTCAGAAGACCCCCCAGCTCGAATAGGTAGAAGTGTGGAAGCTACGAACGCCTATACACAGAGGTCTTCCACAGACTTCTTAGAACTTGAACAGCCCAGGTCACACCCGCCTGAACAGGGCACTCGAAAGGTAGGAAATTCAGGGGATGCTCCTGAGCTCTCCTCAAGAAGGACCCAAAGTAGCCTCACTGCATCAGAGGTACTCACCCGGAGGAATCGGATAGGAGATGCCGTCACCGCTGCCTCCTGGAACCACTCATCAAACGTGGTGAGTCTCACTTTCCTTCCCTCAGCCTTGATCTGTTTAACCGAGGACTTAGGGAACACAGAAGGCTGGGAAATGCTGACTCTCAGGTAGGTTTGGGAGAAAGCAGCGTGACTTCCAGAACCTCTCATCTAGTTTGTCTTTTCCCTTTCGTTCTCACACAGGGGAGCCAGACAGAAAGTGGCATTTATTCCCTGGTTGCCTGAGATTTCCAGGGCAGTGGATAGGAAGCTCTTAGGAGTCTGTAGGATGGCAGTTCAGTGTGGCTCATTAAAGGAGGTGAACACAGAACCAGAGTGAACTCTGCAGATGGCAGGCTCAGGGAGTGTCTCGGACCCATGGTCGTGAGAATGTCTTGCCTCTAGACACACTGCGAGTACCTTTTTAAATTTGAAGTTCCCTTTTATTTATTTGGTGTATGTGGGTATTTTGTCTGCATGTCTGTCTGTGCACCAAGTGTGTGCCCGATACCCACAGAGGCCAGGAAACTGTCAGGTCCCCTGGGACTGGAGTCACCGATGGTTGTGAGCAGCCCTATGGGTGCTGGGAATGTAACCCAGACTTTCTGAAAGTGTAATCAGAGTTCTTAAACCACTGAGCCATCTCTCCAGCCCACAGTAGTATTTTTTTTTAAAAGGCAGGTGACTGGGTTAACTGGACAAAACTTATCAATCTTTTAGGTGCTTAACTCTAGGGGTTCACCCAGTGTCCCTTAAAACAGCCCTGTGAGCAGTGCCAGCCTCACTTCTCCACATGAGAACAGTAAAGATGAAGGGCAGACAGACTGCTTTACTCAGTCATCCAGATGCATGAAATAACAGAGAGCTCAGACTGGAACTAAGACTCCTGTAGCCCCAGTGCCTCTCTACCCTGCCTTCCTTTCCACTTATCCTCATTATTTTGTGACAAGGAATATTGGCAAGGCAGAATTCCTAGAAGGCAGAGAAAGATGGATATCTGGGGTCTTGAAGATTTGGCTGAGTTTCTAGGGAGACCCAAGCCAAGGGACAGAATGGTATAAGGGTGGCGAAGGCCTCGCTTTTTCACAGACCACATGTAAGGAGTAAGGGGCCCTGCCATGCGTCAGGGAAGCGGCTCCCACGTGTGCCACGGGGATCCTGCTCTCAGATGTCTGCTCTAAGCTCTGGACTATAAACAGGCTTCTGTTCAGTTATGAGTCTCTTGGTCTCCTCACTTGTTCTTTATTTCCAAGGGGTTTCATACTACTGCTCCCCTCCCCCAGAATATCTCTGCAGTTCCTGTGTAGTACCGAGAACTCCCAGGGTGGGAGGTGAGGGAGGTGTCTGGTTCTCCCTGTACGGCCTGCAGCTCACTTCTCACTTGTTGCTCACCGGCACAGGAGGAAGGGGAGGACAGCACATTTGTTAGCAGCAGGCGAGTACACAACCCGCTGGAACACTCTGAACCGCCTGGGAAGCAGGGACTGCCAGAGTCTGAGCGAGTTTGGACTGAGGAGCGGCTACACCCAGCAAGGCCTTATGCTGAGGAAGACTGAGCCAGCTAGGCGAAGTCTGCTGCTGCTTCTCTCCTCCTGCTTCTCAGCTCCTCCCCAATCCTGGCCTGTGCAGGACCCAAGGCCAGTTAAGCAGGCTGGACACAGGCCTTGGCTGGGAGACTATGGAGAGCCAGGCTGTGGCTCAGGTAATTTTTGCCAGTTGTCTGGACAGGACCAGAAACTACAAACCAGTCACTCAGGCCCAGCTCTCCCTGATGCATGAGTAGTCCTCTCCTCTCTCTGTCCCCAAGGTAGCATGGACCATTCTCTGACCCCCAAATGGGGCGTTATAGAAACCCACTACCATATAGAGGTAGCCAAAAGCTCTCGCCCCTCTCCATGGTGAGCAGTTTGTATATCAAAGCCCAGTCCCTTGCTCTGTTTGATGTCCTGATTTGACTTAACCATATCCAGTTGGTTCTCTGTTTGCCCTAAGAGACCCCATGCACTGCCAAGAGCACATTAAGAATTATCAGCTATCGTTTCCATCCTAAGAGGCTTACATTCCTTTGTCTTTGAGTTCTTGAGAATTTGGAAACAGAAAAAGGGTCTGCTGCCCCTAAGTAATTATGGGACCATCCTCGTGTAGAAGCTTCCCTGACCTGACTTTTGGATAACCAGTTTCTTGGGGGCAGAGCGGGATACCAAATGGAAGACATCATCCTCTGACACCAGCTTTCAGCTCACCTTCCAAAGGCACCGGAACCAGACCGATCTTGTACCTCTCCCTTGCTGGGCACCGACATTGCTGCTGGCATCACCTTTGCTCTCTGGGGCTGCAAACTTCAGCCGACTTCATCATTCTCCTCTTGGGAAAATCCCTGCCCTGAGCCAACGGACCCGGCCGGCCAGCACACTCTGCCTTTTAGGAAGTGCCCAGCAAATGGGAAGCAAGCAAGAATTAGTCACTCCACAGGCAATAGCTCCACGAAAGACATGGACTGACTGCTCCCTCCCTTTGCTCCTCCATCCCCTGTGGAGGAGGCCTTGCACTTTACCATGCTGACTGCTGAAGCAAAAGCAAGCCCTCCGGATCTACGAGTAGACCATTTCAGAGATTTCCTTGGAGGAAAGCCAATGCCTGCCTGTTGAGGTCCTCAGATTTATGCAGTTCAAAGTGCATTAGCCTTTTAGGAAGGCAGATAAATAAACTTTTATCTCCTTACACTAACCACACGGGGAAGTTAAGAGCTGTTTGCTTGTCACTGAATTTTCTGAATGAAGCATTGTTTCAATTCGAAGGGATCCTCCTTGGCTACCTTTGTGAAGTAGATGTCATTGCCTTATCACTAGACTAGGTATTTGGAAAGCCACTTTCCCCATTCCTCCTGGCTTTGTCACTCCTTGCTCTGTGATCTTTGGCAAGTCTTCTTGGAGCCTCAGTTTTCCCTATCTTTAGAATGAGTTCTTTGTTGGTTTGTTTGTTGCGTGCATGTGTCCCCATGTGTCTGTCACCTGCGGATGCATGCTGGGGATTAAACACAGGACCTGGTGTGCTAGGCCAAGTGTTCTACCACTGCTGCTTCCCAGCTCAGAGTGAGTTCTGTGGAGTGGATGACCTCTCAGGCCTTAACTTCGGTGTTCTACCCTTGTCTCACCCGCCAACGTGAGCTGACTCTTGGTTTTGGAAGGTGATGTCCACGTGAGTCTAGGGAACATCTTTCTTTCTGCCTTCAGTTGTCTTCTGGGTCTTCTCTTTTCCTCATGTTTCTGTCATGGGGATGAGCCTGTCAGGCCTGTTTTCAGTATGAGGTAAAGGGATTGGATTGTGTGGTCTCAGGTTTATGTGGCACTTGCCCAGTGCCACATTTCCTGGCTTTCAAGCTAGGTGCTTTTTATAACGTAAGTCTGTTTGATTCCTGTTCCCGTGCCTTTCCTGTGAATTTCCTGGCCACAGGGAAGACACAGGACATCTCAGGAGGACTGAGTAGTCTCCCTTCACCCTTTGTACTTAGCACACACACACTGGCACTTATCTGCCCTTGTCTGCATCAGACTCAGCCATCCTGCCAGGGTGTGGGGAGAGCTATCACATTTTGTTTGTTTGCTCCCAAAGGACAGGAATGACTAGCTAGCACTTGGGTTTTAATGGAGTTTTGCTAACCTGAGGGCATTGCCATGTGTCTTGCCTCCCCATCCCAACTCGATGTACAACTAAGACAGTGTTTTCAAGATCTGTTCCTGCTGCTGCTTTTGGGTTACTGGCCAGAAACTCCTTAATTCAAGGCTGCAACCTCTCACTTGCAGTGCCCTGTCACTCTCCTGTACCAGTCGGCAGCCCTGAGAGTAAAGGAAACAGACCCCTGTGGTGGTCCACCGAAGAGTATAGGAAACGAAGTCTGTGGCTCTTCTCTGCTGATAAAAACAGAGAGGTACCAAGCCCTGCCTCAAAAGATCTCACCAATAATTTTTGTCTTTGGGTGTTGAACCCTGGATTCTGGTGCTGTAGCTCCTGGTGCCAAAGTCTGTATCTTTCCACATTTTAGCAGCACCAACACCTGCTGTTATTTGAAATGTTCTGTGGAAAAGGGACAGCTGTGGGCTGCCATTTTGAAAGTCTGAGTGCAATATATTGCATTTGATTGTAACAATTATTTCAGGATATTTTGTTTCTTTAATCTGCACACTTTGTAGTCCTGCCATAAAGTAGATTTTATTTTTAAATGTCTTCAGCATTGCAAATGTTTATACTAAGCAAATGGAGGCTAGAGGGTTTAAGTCCCCTGGGCTTCATATGGATGGCTAGACTGGCTCTGATTCCAAGGTTGGAAGGCACATCACTTCTGAAGACACCAAGGTGTAACCGTTGGGCCCACGCCAGAAGCTGCAGGAAGCCTCCAGATAGAAGGGAGACTTGTCAAACCATTGTCTAATCAAGCCAAATATCCCCTGAATCCCCACCGCAAGACCCACTTTCATGACAGTGCTGCTTCTCTAGTTTGGAAAGATGGCTAAATTGAACCAGCAGGTCATGTGTCTGAGAGTTCTGAGTATTGGTCCTGGATATACTTGGCTAGAGGATGAAGAGCTGGCGAATGCCAATGACTGGTATCTTCCACCTGCTGCTGTTACCAGGTACTCTGGTATTAAAACAATCAGGAAAAGCTGAGGGTGGCAGGCAAGGAAGCTGTGGCAGCTCTGTGTGGCAGTGAAACAGTTGAGATGAGTTGAAGGGGTATGTGTGGGCCAAGGCTACAGGCAAGCTTGCACATCAGCCATCCGTCTCCTGCGGCAGGGGCTGGTGCCTAGAGCAATAGTGGATTTCTTGTCCTGGGCTGTGTTAGTTGTTAGTAGTGGGTCAGTAAAGGAACAGGGACTCAGAGGCTGGCCCCTGGCTGCCTTTGTGGGCATGGGTTTCTATTCTGACAAAGACTGCTTTGTAAGAGCTGCTTTTTAGGGATTGTCTTTTAAACACCCTGAATGGGGAACAGGGTTCTCCTCAACCACCTCAACCAGAGTCATAGGAAAGAGGTCCTATTTTCCTGCTGCTTCACAGCTCAGAACATGTATTGAATGGAATGTATTTTTAAGAGAATAAAGTCTATTTTTTGTATTTTAAAGATTGAGAGGGCTAGAAAGAGAGATAGCCCTTAAATAAACTTAGGCATGGTAGGTCCTTCGCTGGGGCCTCAGCTGTGGCTCTGGCTTCACCGCGGCCCCTTGGAGTCTAGATGCAGCAGCTTCTACACATTCCTGCTCCAAGCATGGGACCAGAGAGGCTAGAACCTGCCTCTGAAACGCAGGGCACAGCCACAGGCAGTGGCTCAGGGCTCCTTGGGTGCATGTGTCTAGTTGAAGCTGCCTGTCTGCATGTATCCTTTGGCTGTAATGCTCTCTGTTGGCTCTGCAGCACAATATTGTAACCAATAAAGCTCCCTCGTTTCTATATTCTCCTATGAGTCAGTGATGCTGATTCTGTCGATATCATTTCTGGAAACAGCTGTTATCTCTGGATTGGTACTGCTGGTGTGGCATTTCACAAATTTAGGCAAAATACAGAGTTAAAACTAGCAGCTAACTCTTTGCTCTGTCTTCTTTTTAGGCTTGTCTGTTGTCAAAGGGAATTTCTCTGAAATTCTATGCCTTTAATCCCAACAGAATCTTTGAGTTTCAGTATAGCCAGGTCTACACAGTGAGCACCCCTCAGTGGGTACAAGTACTGTCCACTGCAGCAGTAATCACCTTTCCATTACTAGCACCATTTTTCTGCTGCTGTCACTCAGGGAGATCATTTTCATCATTAACCAAACCCCAGTATAATGTTCCTCAACTCAGCTTCATTTAGAGCTAGGTATAGTAGAACAGACCAATAATCCCAGTACACTGAGGCAAGATTTTGAGTTCAAGGCCATTGTGAGCACATATGTAAATACCTTAGACAGCAGAGAAGACTTCTATAGAATGCTATATTCAGATGCTATATTTAGAGTTTGGAGATGGGGAGATTACATTTGGGTTATTGGTGCTATTATAGTAGTCTCATCAGTTACAAGGTGCTCTCTGCCAAAACATGATCACCAGTACATAAGAAGCACAAAGAAACACCCCTGTGGAAACTTCCATTTAATAGACTGCCATTAAGAACTATAATGGGGGGCTGGAGAGATGGCTCAGTGGTTAAGAGCACTGACTGCTCTTCCGGAGGTCCTAAGTTCAAATCCCAGCAACCACATGGTGGCTCACAACCATCTGTAATAAGATCTGATACCCTCTTCTGGTGTGTCTTAAAAAAGCTAAAGGGTAATTATATATAAAAAATAAGTTTTTAACAAAAAAAAAAAAAAAAAAAAAAAAAAAAGAACTATAATGGGGCTGGCGAGATGGCTCCATGGTTAACAGCAGTTTCAACTCTTGGAAAGAGCCCAGGTTTGGTTCCTAGCACCCAAATGAAGACTCATGGGCACCAGATGTGTGATACACATACATACATGTAGGCAGACACCGATACACAAAACAGGAACCTTTAAAACAGGAGTTGCACCTGATCAAACCCTTTTATCTTTTACATGCCTTTCTCCTCATACAAACAAGGAGAAAACAGATTGCTATTGTCAGAGGTAGGATTTTGCATTTCTAAGGGCATTTGCATTCTTGTGCATTGTGTATATACAACTTTAATCCAAAATATCAAACTAATTAATTTTATGTGAGGCTAGAGAGACAGCCCAATAGTTAAAAAACACACTGTCTTGCAGAGGACCCGAGTTTGGTTCCCATTACTTACACTGGATGGTTTACAGTCAGTCACCTGTGACCAGCCCTAGGAGACCCAATGCCTCTGGCCTCCATGGGCACCCACTTAAGTATGCACACCAACACAGACACACACAACTAAAAATAAATTTTCATATAAAATTATTTTAAAGTTTTATTCTCAAAATATATTAAAAAAACAAAACAAACACCAATAGACTAAGAGGTTATCTTACACCACCTGCTTCTCAAGTCTTTATGGAGCTGCACTTCTAAGTCAATGGGTGAGTTCCTCTCTGTGCTGTCAGCCAAAGGAGCCAGCCTCTGCTGTCAAACTAGGAGTCCCAGCAGCTGATGACATGGAGTTCCTCGGTCAGATCTAGTATTGCTAGAAGAGCTTGCTTACAATGGCAGCTGGCATGTCCGCTAGACCTCTTTTTCAGAACCATCTGTCTCACATACTTGGGGACTGCTGTGCAGGGACACCCGGTGTGGCCTGACGAGGCAAAGTATACATGGCTCCCAAAAACTGGTCGGCAATCCTTCCTGCTTCTCGAAGCCCACTCAGCAGAGCACCATGCACCGTAGCTGGGTAGTTGCGGATTGTATGTTCTCCAGCAAAGAAGAGTCTTGGGATTGGCTGGTGGGGATAGAGGTGGGGGAAATCAGCAAGTTGCAAACAGAACTTGACTGACTTTTGAAGATCAAATCAAGTCTCCTTTGATCAGTTTATTGATGCTCAATATTCTAATTTTACTTCATGTAGTACCTGCTGGCTAAGACTGGTAAGACATCCTAAACTCTGAACCACAAGGGATGGGGTCGGGAGAGCCTTCTTAGGCACAGGAATGTGTTTGATTTTCTGGTTCAGAGCAGACACCAAAGCTTGGGGTTGTGATACTGAAAAAACAGTCTCCAACCTACAAAGCCCTAGTATCTCTGACCTTTGCAGCCCTACAAGCCGCCATAAAATTAGGTACAATTAAAAATAGGGCTTAAAACATTTGTATGACTAGGGAAATAGAAAAGAACGTCAGCTCCCCTGAAGCTGCAGTTCCAAGAGGCTGTAAACCATGCAGTGTAGCTGCTGGGACTGAATGCTGGTCTTCTCCAGCCACTCTTAAATGCTTAGCTATTTTCCTAACTTTTTAAAGGGGGGGGGACTGAGCAAGAAAAATTACTGACTCAAAGCCCATGTATGAGAATAGTATTTATTCCTAAAGTATCTTAAGGACAGAATGACTACAGTCTAAAACTGTAAAAGCTTCTGATCTTTCCCCAAATAGGCTCAGATAGATTCCTAGTTCCTCACCTGTGGGGCACCTGGAATTGAGGGACCAGGAGTGATTGGCTGAGCCATTAAATCATAGTCATTTCCAGAAGATCCTGCAGCCACATAAGAATAGGAGCCCCGGGCCCAGGGATCAGCACGCCAACGAGACACCACAGTTTCCTTGGGCTACACAGAGGGAGAGATGTGAGTTAGTCATTACTGATACCAGGACGGGTAAGAGTCTTATTCTTTCATAAATTCCCCTTCTTATATTTCATAGGGGCTACAAGTATTGCAGTTGGCCTGAATGAAAGACTACCTAGACTTCCCAATGTATTCAGTGAATTAAGCTACTTGTGATGTGACCCCACATACAAAAGACAATCAAAGCAGCAGCTTCGATTCTCTGGGTCATGTACTAGAGTATCCCGAATGTTTCACACATTAAAATTCCTGTCCACTCAGCATGTCTTCATCCTGACATGGAGTGTCCTGATCAGGAGCCAAACCCCAGATCTGTTGTAAGCTGAATCCCTGCCCGTCCACTCACGCCCATACCTGTGGTACTGCACTGCTGCCAAAAATCCCTTTGAGAATGGCCAGGCACCGGCCGACAATCACATCATCACTAATGTTCTCCATAATGCCAGCAGCTTCGCCTGCTACCAGAGCCAAGAGTATTGGAGCTGGGGAAACAGAACAATTCCAGGTTTTTCTTAAGAGAACAAAGTCAACAAGCCATACAAAACTGGAAACAAACTACTGTTCTCAATTCTGTCCCTAGACACTGACCACTCACACACGACTTCCCACACAGCCCCTGTAGTCCTGAACACTTAGGGTGGCCACAGCAATGAGGCAACATAGTTTCTGCCTAATTCAGACCCTCAACCCATGGCCGCCTGCAGCCATAACAACCCATGGCCGCCTGCATGGGTTAATTCACTGATAAGCCATGACACTGGCACTGAGGACCAGATGGCCTGTATGCAACTAGGGAAAAAGGATGGTGCCCGTCAATGTATGGATGCCCTTCACCAGGGGACTGAATGACGGGTCAAAAACATGTTCAGTGCGGCTAAGCAGTGGCTATAACTGCTGAATTAAACACCTGAATTAAATATACTTAGTTAGCTCTAGTTAATCAACTGATTATAAAATAAAGTAATAGGATGGGAGACAGGAACATAAACACATTTTAAGGAAGTGATCTGAGGTTATAGGCCAACTAGATCTAAGTCTCAAAATGAGTGTCAAAAGCACTTTTTACATGCTTTTCACATACTTTGAAGTGCTTTTTTAGGATTTGCTTATTAAGTTATTAGAAAACATTAGGTATATCTGTGTGAGAAAATTCTCAATATTCCTAATTCTGTTTCTGTAAGAATATGAAAGATTAAAATAGCAAAGTTACCTTTATATAAGTTCCAGAAGAGGAAGAGCTCGCCCCTGCTAGCAGTTGTACTGCCAACGTGCCCGAACAAATTGACACTTGGATCCCAGAACACACGGTCAAAACATAGCACCACCTAGCACAGGAAGGAAGCATATCAGCTGGCGGCCTCACTGCTTTTTGTAGAGCATCACTGTCCCCTTTCAAGTCATACTTCTTAAAACTTATCAACATTCCTAATCTGTTTTTGATGTAAAGAGAGAATCCCAAGTAGGCTTGGGGTTACAAAAAAGATTAAGTGTGCTTGAATATTATATAATTCAACCAGGCACTGCCAGGCCTCAGGGCTGGAATCAGACAGCTGAGGGAACAGGAAACATGGCTGCATGCAGGGCCCATTCTTCACTGACCCCAAACACTAGGCTAGCGACAGGAGAGGAGGAGAGCACAGCACCTTGTTAAGGTTGCCAAATCCCATCCTTTGGACTGCGGATGTTTTCCACTCAGGAAGAGGTGGCACAAACTGAACAGCTGGTGGCTGCTGCTTCAGCACTCCCAAAGGAAGGGTACAGAGCACTGCGTCACACTTATAAATGAAGGTCTGACTTGTGGAGCGTGTGTTCACAGCAATCACTTCACATCCTAGAGAAAGTGGGAAACTTTAATGATAACAAGGATGGCCCAATGAGGAAACTGGCAGCCAACAGGTTCAACATGCTATTTCTTCCGTTTTTCAGACAAGAAAACAGAGGTGAGCCTAAGGTTGCCAGGCTTTAAACCCTCACATTCGATAAATCCTACACAAGTGAAATGCTGGACTAGAGTGGTTTCCTGCTCATTAAGGCTATAACAACTGGAAGACTGACACAAAGCCTCAAACTGTAGAGACACAATGTAATGCTTAGCTTGATCTCTAAGCCGACATTAGAATTAGGAATACAGATTAACAGTAAGAATAAAATCAGAATAAACTCCGTAAGACTGAGCATAAGCAGCTGGCTGATGAGCCCTAGGGTGTTTTTATATGAACACTCAAACAACTATATGTGTGTGTGTGTGTGTGTGTGTGTGTGTGTGCACGCATGTGTGTGCATGCATATTATATGTGGTTGTATGAATTCATGCACATATGCATACAGAAGATATGCGTGTATCTTTTGTGATCAATTCATTATGAATTTTTTGAGAATATGGCACATCATCAGTATGGTAACTAACGTGATAAGTATGTTTCTGTGGACATAAAGATGGAATTGCAGTTTCTGTCACTTTGCCATCTGATTGCAGAAGGTATCTAGAAAGGTTACATTCATGAACCATGCAATCAATTCTACCAGTGGATGGATGGATGGATGGATGGATGGATGGATGGATGGATGGATGGATGGATGAATGCAAACATTAGTCCTGTTTTAGGGAAGATGCTCTACCTTCCTACAGAGCAGGCACGTACCTGAGGCTGTGTAGCGAACCTGCCGCACTGCTGTGTTCAGTTTAATGTCCAAACCTTCAGCTAAAGCCACAGGCACGCACGAGTAGCCATTCCTCACTGTCAGGTGGCTGCCAGTAAACTCGAAGTCATCATCCTAACAAGGTAAAAGAAGGGGAAAGGCCTCTTACTACACTTTGAAAGTATAATTTATGCTTATGCCATTTGCACAGAGTTCTTTAGGAGTGTGCAGAAGAACAAGCTTATACACATCAATTTTTAAAGTTTTTTTATGAGTATGGGTATCTTCCTGCATGTTCCACATTATGTGTTGTATGCAGGCAATGTCTGTAGACGCCGGAAGAGGGTGTTGGATGCTCTGGACCAGGATGAACAGCTGCCGCGCTGGCGCTGGCACTCAAACCCAGGTCCTCTGCGAGAGCAGCCAATGCTCTTAACTGCAAATCCCAGACCCACCTCTCCAGCCCCAAACAGTATTTTAAGACCACAAAGAGTTACTAATTATTAAAAAGTTTAACTACCCAATGGGGGAAAAACACTGGCTAATCTTGTTCCTACTCTCCAGGAAGAAGTTTCTTTTGTCCCTAGATAGTTATTAGCACAATCCTATATGACCAAGTATAGACCATCCATCCATAGTGGGTGGGATGGAGACATGATCAGAAAGCACAAAAGTGATCCATTTGCCTCCTCACAGCATTACAGATGTGCAAGACATCAGACTCACTGCCATAATTACATTTTAACAGCAAAACCCACGTTCAGTCCTTAAATTGACAGACTAAAGTTAAGGAAGATTTCCCAAACTACTTGGTCAAGTTAGGCAAAAGCAGATCAGAGGCACAAAGAAGTTCTAGACATCCAGAGTTACCAAGCCAAGGTCTGACCTGGAAGCTAAGACTATCCCAATGGTCTAGAAACTCAGGGCTGGGGGAATCATACTTTTTAGTAATTAGATGTTAAGACATCTAGCAGCAAAGATAAGCTCAGGTGAGAGTGACAATTTTTCAGAATGTAAAAAGTGCAGGCAGAGCTAGGGTAACAATGGTAGTGTGTGCATGCAAATGAGGCTCTAGGGTTAAGTGTAGAGCCAGTGACAAAAAGGACAGGCCAAAGACTGGAAGAAAACGTAAAGTACGTATCTGACAAATGAGCCCTTCCAACTTAAAGACAACCACACGTTCACTGAAAGAAGGCAGAGCAGCTGATAAACACACGAAGATGCTGCCCTGACCGTCACTGGAATGGTGGACCCTCCAGGTCCGACACTGAGTATCTCTGAGGATGTGAAATACATGGATTGTCACTGACTTAGAAGGAGAAGAGCGCCGAGTAAGCAGTTTGGAAGTTTGTTACATGGTTAAAAACAGAGCTAGAGGTCTAAGTACAGTGCAGTGGCAGAACAATTACCTTATAGGTACAGGCCCCTGAATCTGATACCTAGGACCACAAAGCCAGAAACTACTTTTCATAAGATCTTATCAATTCCATTCCTACTTTGGAGGGGTGGGGGAGTGGTCAGAAACGGGGTCTTACTGTGTAGCTCTGGCTGTCCTGGAACTCACTATGTCTACCAGGCTGACAAGAATTCAGAAATGCGCCTGCCTCTGCCTCAAGTGCAAGTGGTAAGATCAAAGGTGGGTGCCACAACGCTCAGCTCCACTCTTCTATTTTATCTGATAAAAATAATATTCAGAGGAACTACACTGATATTAAAACACACGTGCGCGCACACACACACCCACACACACACCGCGCCCACCCACACCCACCCACACCCACACTCTCTTTAACAATCCTCAAACATGTTCAACTTAATAATGAAGAAATCCGGGGTTGGGGATTTAGCTCAGTGGTAGAGCGCTTGCCTAGGAAGCGCAAGGCCCTGGGTTCGGTCCCCAGCTCCGAAAAAAAAGAACCAAAAAAAAATAATGAAGAAATCCTACCTGATCCCAATGTTTAAGAGAGAGGGTAGAGAGAGGTGTGGCGTTGGCAAATTCAAGATTTGCAAAATGCCAGTCAAGTATTTGTCTGTCTCTTGATGAGAGATATACATCACTGGAAAAAAATCAGGGAGCACAGGGTTAACAAAAGCACAAAAGCGTCACTGCTAGTCTCAATGAGCTCCATGGATGGTCCCAGCCAATCTAGACTGTAAACTGGGGTGAGATCGGGCCTTCCATCTAAACCACAGAACAGGCTCTCACCTGTTATTAAACTACTCTGTCCCTGATGTCTAGAGAGCAATGTCAAGCTTGGCTTAGCAAATGACAGTGGGGTCACCTTTGTCTGAAAAATTTCCTCATACTAAGCCTTCATATATCACAAAAGTGTGAGCTTTGTTTCAAATCCACAGGCTTTACTCCAAGGACAAATAGCACTTTCGTCTGCAAGAAAACAGGGCAGATGCACGTAGAGTGTTTTGACATCATGCAGTCACTGCCTGTCCCCAGCAGGAATAAGAACAGTCCTGCCCCTCCCCCAATCTTTCAAGGATAAAGCAACAATACTTTTAAGTCACACAAAGACAATTTCCATGTATAACAACTTCATCTCAATGTTGTAAGAGTTGTGGAGAAGTGCTACCTGTATATACTGAGAGTATCCTCACCCTAACGCACGAGGAGGAATCTACAGACCCGACAAGCCCCATGCCCACACACTCCCGTCCATCACCTAATTCAGTCCACACTCATGAAAGGAAAGGCCATTGTTCATCATCTTCCGACCTCAACTCAAGGGAAGCAAAGCTGAAATTCTCAGTGTCTGAGCGTCTTTCCTTACCTTGGGGGATTGGCTTCCAATTCTTGAAGTTTTTCTTCTAGCTTTCCTTGTGTTTCAGCTAATTCATCATATTCCTGACAAATTATTAAAAAATGTAGTTTAATCTTAAATAGTCAGATGTGTAACACACTTCCTGCTCAGATCGTGCTTAGAAAGTGTGATTCAATTTAAGGCTGGGTTTTTTATCCTGGAAACAAGCTATGAATCTGGAATGAGATGGGGCAGGAGGAAAAAATGAGAAAAGCACTAGCAGTGTGCTCCAAGCAAGGATGACAGCAAGCAGCCACCATGCTCTCCACACCTCTCGTGGCCTTGGGATGGGACTCCTTGCAAACAGTTCATTTAAGCTTCACGAGGACTCTCCAAGCTATGCATGACTGATACCATGCTGCAGACAAGGTGACTAAGGACACCAAGGTGTTAGGGACACCAAGTGAATTATTTAAACCACAGTCTGACTTCAAACTCCACATGCATTACTATTCTCAACTGTCAGGGTAAGAACTCTGCAGGAAACAACATTCTCGCACAATACTCCATGGCTCTTACGCCACAAAACCCTCTTCTCACAGCACAGACACTTGCCATTGGCTGTGGCTCGTCTCAGGCTTCCCACCTCTGCTCGACTTTTCAGGGCAGAATGGCACTGACCTTGCAGAGGGCGGTCAGGTCCCTGTGCTTGCTTTTCACTAGGAACTCAGCTGTAATATCTCTGGGCGGCTTCACTTCCGAAGCTTCTTTGTATTGCTGGTGGAGCTCTTTAATTTTCTCCTTCAAGTTTACCATCTAAGATAGAAAAGCAAAAAATTTTCAGACTGGATGGCAATGTAATTCATTCCCAAATAACACATACCCTTGACAGTGGCTCTCCCTGTACACTGTTGTGAAAGATCCTTGGAAATTCTGCATACCCGTTTTCTGTCATGCCATTTGGGAAAAACAGTTTTGGTTTTGTTTTTTTTTTAAGATTTTATTTATTTTCTGTATGTGAGTACACTATAGCTGTCCTCCGACACACCAGAAGAGGGCATCAGATCCCATTACAGATGGTTGTGAGCCACCATGTGGTTGCTGGGAATTGAACTCAGAACCTCTGGAAGAGCAGTCAGTGCTCTTAACCACTGACCCATCTCTCCAGCCCCTGGAAAAACAGTTTAACAGAGGTTTCCACAACACTACCTACACTAACATGGATTCTTGTCTTCCAAAACTATAGAGAAGAAAATGAATATTCCTACCATCAATTTAAATTTAAATTTATTTAAATTTATTTTGAGAAAGCAGGTGTCCCTGTTTTGTTTTGCTTTTGAGACAAGGCCTCACTGTCCCTCACAGTCCCTCTTGTTTTAGCCAGGATGTTACAATCTCACAGGTTCACCACCATGCCCAGCTTTGCTCCTTTTATTAAACATGCAAAAGGTCAGATCACAAAAGGAACTTACATATATCATCATTCCTAATATTAGTTTTTCAGTTAAACAGTACTGAAACCTGGCCCCGAGGTGTAGACCAACTGGCAATCCTCCAGCCACTGCTCAATCCTTGCCACAGTCCATACAGAGAGAGGCCCTTCCCCAGCTGAGGAACCCTTTCTCACTAGGCTGGTGGTCTTTTGCAGTTGGTAATACAAGAAGGAAAATACAACTACCTTTGAATCATCTAGAACCTGAGACCTGGTGGTGACAGAGCCCTCAGCTAGGGAACAGAGGTGGACACGAGGCATCTAGAGACAATTATGGCAGTGAATGGGCTGACTTGGATGTCATGTTCAATGAGTAACTGGCCCCACCACAGCTCATCTTGCTCTAACCCCAGACCTCAGCGGGGTGCTGTACCAACCGACTGCAGTGAGTAAGGTAAGGGGACCCAGCAAAGCTGCTCCGGCCATGAAGGGCAAACTCCAAAAAGGCCTTTAGCACCTCTAAGTTAAAGGAATCTCCTTAGTTTAGTGTTCTGGGGTGGGGGTTGGGGATGGGGTGTGAGAGCAGTGACTGCAGAGTGCTACCTTATTGAGAAGCTCTTTCAATTCCTCCTGAGTTTTCACTATCTTCTTCCAGTGTTCAATCTGCTCATCTTTGACGTGCTTTTCTTGTAGCCTGTAGGAGACAACAACGACACACACACACACACACACACACACACACACACACACACACACACACACACACACACACACACACACACAGAGCCCAGCTGCAAAATCAACTCTGTAGCACAAACCTGGGACCCAGCCAAAAATCCAAGGGCCAAACCCCACTGAATGTCTAATATTCAGATGAGGAAGTTAGCTTGTTGTATTTGTTACCTAGCCTACAAGATAAATAAAATAACACACATTAAAGTAGTACATTTTAAAACTGAAAGAGGCCCTGGGGATTCCATAATTTTTAAAAATGTGTTACTTTGAAATTTCATCTTTTTAAAAAAATTCATTTAGTTTTATTATGAGTGTTTGCCTGTCTTATCAATGCACTGGATGCATACATACAGTCTCTTCAGAGGGAGGGGACTAGGGAGGGTCAGATCTGGTACTGACTGACAGACGGCTGTGAGTGGTTACAGGAGCGCTAGAACTGAGCCCAGGCCTCTGGAAGAGCAGCCAGTGCTCTTCTTTAACCACTGGGCCATCTCTCCAGTCCTGACTTTGGGACTTACAATTTCACATGAAAATATGTAAAAATTAGCTCAAGTGGGACTTAAGAAAAACTTAAACATAGATAGCAGTCTGTAAATGGAATTCACTATGCAATAAACAGTTTAAAGTACTCACTGAATGACAACCTCCAACGCCTGGCCAAGGGACACAGGTTTATTATTGAGGACGTTGAAGTCTAACTGATGACTAAGGTAAGAGGTGGCTTCAAGCAACCGGTTAAATTCTTGTTCTACCATTTCATCTTTCTCTTTTGGAACCTGCAAACATGAATATAGCAGAGTTGGTCCTTATAAGACTATAAGCACAGTCGTCCATGAACACACAAAAATGCTCTACAGTTTAGAGGCCAGAATATGTATTTCAAAGGAAAACCTTTGAGGACAATGGTTTGACTTTTTCTATGAAGTGGTAAATCCATTTAAATGAGATATGAAATGTTTCAGGCCTGAAATATTTCCTTCTCTCCCACTTGCTCCCTCCGAGCTGGGACTACAGTAAGAGCTGTGAGACCTGCACTGGCACTGGCTGAAGTTACATGAAGCACAGGTACACTGAGCTAAGCTGCACTGACATGCAAAGGGCAGACTAGAAAAGTCCCCGAGAACAAAAACCATGAGCACACACCTGAAGGTCTTAAAGAATAAGAGCAAAATAGAAAAGGAAGAAGCTCAAGTTACCTGCTCAAGGATGAAAGAATTTCAAAGGACAGTAGAAAATACAGAAGTAAAATTCATGGTGCTCACAATAACACATCGTAACCATACTCTTTTACACAGTAACTAATAGTGGATTCTCAGCTTCAGAGTTCAATGTCAAAGGTCTTAGATTACGAATAATTCAGTTCCCAGAAAGCCTGGTGCCCTGCTGTGGCAGAGGAAGGAACATGCTGCACAGCAGTCCTCTAGCTGACCTAGACCTTTCTGGAGTCTACTGACAGCATTAGTTCATCAGTACCACTCTTTGGTTAGAGCTCAGTTTTGTCCCAATGTAAACTATCTGCAGCCCCACTGCTGGGTTCATGGCAACAGAGAGAGACAACGGAGCATGTCTAAGATAAGCATCTTTTGCCAGGGCTGGGCACTGTGTAAGAAATGAGATTTAAAATACAGACTTCACTTCCCAAGCAACCTAAATACAGAATAAGAAAACAAAGCACTACAATAGGCTCTAGAAGACACTAAGCCTGAAGGGCTGGGTAGGATGTGACTTCTGACAAGAGCACTACAGTGAGAAGCTACCTCTCAACAATGGAAGCCCTTCAATTTTATACTTGCAAGCACTCGACTATACCATCCCATGAGATGGGCCACTCCTATGGCAAAGACAGATGACCTATCAAAAAGGGTGACTTTTTCTAAAAGAGAAAGGGAAGAGCACCAAAGTGGATCTGCTTTGGATCTGTGAACACAACTGACAGAACTGACAGTCATGCTTAACGCCTCAAGGAGTGAGGTGGCTCTCACAGAGAATTAGCTACTCCCAGCCTAAAGGAAATCGAAACTCCAATAATCTCACTTGTGTACAAAAACGAGATAGAGGACTAGGCTTCAGACGCCTGGTGCCGTTTATGCATTACTGTGGTCTCAGGAGCTGGTGACCCATTTCCACAGAGAAAGAAGAGCTCTTGGTGGTGGTCCTCCTTGCTCTGACCACACCTATTAGAGTTGTTCAGAGACCCTCATCATGAATTTCAGTCACATTCTCATCAGTTACTTTTACTCAAAGATCTGATGGCCGTGTATACAGTAACTCAAAATGAAATTCTTCCAGGAACTTGCTATTTCTAGTACAAGTCTGCGATGGTGATATACAAGATGGTTCTAGCACTCTATACTTAGCTCTCCTTTCAAAAGGGAGACAATCACATTTCAATATAAAAATCTACATGGCTGTGCACTGTTAACAGCAAGACTGCTTTCCTGGGGTGTTCCTATGCAGGTTTCTAACGTGCCTCCCAAGAGGATGCTCTAGCAAGAGGAACTAAACCACATATGCCTCTACCATGGGGCAGAATGTGCCAAAACACAAGAACGCAAATGGGACAGATTAAAGCTCTTCCAGTGCCAACAGGATGGCTTGCTCTAGACAAGCTTTAATCTTTGTGGTTAGGGTGACAGTCACAAAAAAGAGTTCATACGGAGAAACACCCAGCACTCCGGTTCGGTAAGTGAGTCTAGGGTGTGTGGTAGAGAAATATTTAAAGGGACACTGTCAAGGTTAGAGGGACCAAATTGACCTTTGTTTCTTCCCTCTATTTTCTGAGCAGCCTGCTTGATTCATTACACTTCCCCCTTTCCCATCCACACTCCCCACAAAAACAAAAACAAAAAAAAAAACCAAACTGATGTTTTACATGCGCTTTCCATGACAAAAACTCAAACAGCACCAGCCCAACATATAGGCGCGACGCTACAGCAACGAACCAGTGTGACGTGATGGAGAGGACCACTGAAAGGAAAAGACTCGAGTGTAAGCTTTTAATGGGTTACTGTAACAGTGAAGAAAATGATTTGAAAAATTATGAAAAAATACCTTGACAGTGTCCTTTTAATCAGTGCAGCAGAGGGAGAAATAAACTGTAAATAACAGCCCAACAGCCACGTCAAGTTTAGTTTTGTATGACAGCAGTAAAATAAGGCTTTAAACACACAGCATGACAGAAGCATTGTTAGCTTAGAAGCTGCAACCGCTGGGGAAATAAGGAACAGACTATACAGAGACCAAAATGGGAGAGTCAAGGCTTAGAATTGACCAGGGGTCGGGGGCAATTTAACAAAGGCAGGCGGGGGTGGGAGTGAGAAATCACTGAGGAACAAAAGCAAAACTCAATTAAAAAAAAACAAAAAACAGAAAACACAGAACAGTAACAACAAAACCAAACAAGTAAGACTCAAACCAAAGGAGTACTGCCACGTTTGATACCAGATGAAAGACTGCATGTCCAGTACCCACTTAGACCCAAGGTCAGCTTTATCAGGAGGTATGTGAGGCAGTCAGCAGCCAGGCCCATCCATTTTCCGCCCAGGTGAGCAATTACAGCAATACTGATGTTGCTGGAGTAACCAGGGGAAGCCGGGCTGTTCTACCTTGACTTTAACATTTCAATTGTAAATGAGAATATTTGGAAATGGTAAATAGTATAGGTGTCCACTGGCAAACCAATACCAATCCGGAGAAACTCAAATGTGTTTTGAATGCATTTAAATACTAAATCCACTGCCAAAAGGCCAGTTACATACACTGTTTTACATATCCAACAATTTAAAGAACTAGTAGTAAATGACTACTCTAAGGACCTCCAAATGGTCAGGGTTCTGAATATTTTATTCTCTTTGGTTAAAATCTTTGGACTCCTTTTACAAATAGTTATGGAGATGTTTCTCCAAAGGAAAACTGCAGACATGCAGGATAGATCATCGTGCATCCCCAACCCCACCAACACTGAAGCTCAGTACTCTAGCTGCCCATGTAGGACCACAGAGAATGGTGATGTATTGCCTTAGGGATCATTGTCACCATGTTTTAATAGTTTCACAGTAGGCACTGGGAAAATAAGATGCTCAGCCCACTACACAACTGAAGACCTGAGTTCAGATCCCCAGAATTCACACAAAAACATAATCCAGTGCAGGGGAAGCAGGAACAGAAGAATCCCTAGGGCTTGCTGGTCAGGCAAAATAGCTTGTGAGCTCCAGGTTCTGTGAGAGACCCTATCTCAAAAATAAGACAAAGTGAAGGAGGGAGACACCAACCTCATATGTACATTCACACCCCCAAACACAATACAAACCTTCACACACGTATACACAACTAAGTACACATACACAAAAAATAACAACAAACTCCACCTAGTTACATCTACCTAGCAAAATATGGCTAAATATGGAGCAAGCACCACCCGTGATACCCATAACCTCTCTCTTTTTTTTTTTTTGGTTTTGAGACAGGGTTTCTCTGTGTAACCCTGGCTATCCTGGAGCTCACAAAGATCCACCTGCACAGCCTCCTGAGTGCTGGGATGGAAGGTGTGCTCGTCCAGATCCGGTGAGATCTCTAACTTTCGGTAACTGTTGGCCTTCTCAAACATGGTAAACTTATTCTCTGTGTACGAACCACAGAACCATCAAATTGCTTCCCTCCTTTGTTGTACTAAGGACTGAACCCCAGACCACTGGGCTTCAATCAGTTTTTGTGAGTTCCAGAATGGCCAGGGCTACATAGAGAAACCCTGTCTCAAAAGAGAGAGAGAGAAAAAGAGGGAGGGAGGGAGGAAGGGAGGGAGGGAGAGGCAGAGGCGGAGGGGGAGAGGAGAGGGCAAGGGTGAGCTGTAGACATCATCATGGGTGGTGCTTGCTTAAGGACATACACAGCTCTACACCTGGCCATTCTTGCAATAGGAAAAGATGTAATAGGTGGTGTTTGTTGTTACCATTTATTTGTTTTGAAACTGGGTTATTATGATCTTCTTGCTTCAGCCTCCTAAGTAGCTGGAATTACAGGACTGTGGCACTGTACTGGGTAAATTTTGACTAAGGTTATACATAAAGAACATAGAATTGCATTTTTTAAACACTAAGAAATCTTAATGGCTGAGTAATTTCTACTCTAGGTGGGCCTTGCTGGCTCTAAGGGAAACTGTTTTAGTTTTTTGTTTTATTTTGAAACAGGGGCTCTCTATTATGTAGCCTTGTCTGTCCTGGAACTTGCTATACAGACCAAGCTGGCTTCAAACTCACAGAAATCCACCTGCCTCTGTGTCCCAAGTGTTGGAATTAAAGGCATCATACTCCATGGAACTATTTCAAAGCTCTGTGAAGGAGACTCAGCAGTCACACAGGCAATCGATCACTCACCCCGCCCCACCCGTCTTCCTGAAAACTCAGGCAGGTGTAACAGAACAAAATGAGAACCTGAGCTAGCACCAGGAAACAGACTGATCCGTAAGTGCTGACCACAGTGGCTTTAGGGAAATACATGGGAGATAAAGTTTTCCATTCTGCAAAATGAGATTACTGACCTACGCAGCTTCTCATATTTCTGCATCGTCTGTAATTATAAACACAGGCAAACAAGGGTCTCTGTACCTGTGCCCTAAGTGAAAAACTAGTCTACAGTCAACAGTTCTGCGAGCCATGCCATCAGAGATGGAGAAGCTTATTAATGTGGCTTCTGACATAGAGTTATGCAAAAGGCAAGAAGAACTCAAAGCTACAAAGAATTCATTCCAAAACTACAATGCCTGAACAACCATTGCTTGACTACAGCACCAGATACAAATAAGTGAACTTAGGGGAAAATACTATAGGCTGGAGAGATGGCTCAGCAGTGAAGAGCACGTGCTGCCTTTGCGGAAGACCCAGGTTCAACACCCAGCACCCACACGGTATTTCACAGCCATCTATAATTCCAGTACCAAAACCCTCTTCTGTCCTCCATGGGCAGTAGGCACATGTTATGGACAGACTTACATGTAGGCAAAACACCAAATACATAAAATAATTAAATCTAAAAAAAGGGGACAGAGAAGAAAAAAAACATATCCCTCATTCAAACTACTGACTCTGTCCCCAAAGGGCTAGTCCTCAGATAGGGAGCTCAAGCCAGAACATAATATACAAGTTTCTATAGTATGGCCACCAGCAAATGCCAATGTTCTTATGCAAGCTGTCTTAATCATATCCCACACTGACAGGAGATTGGTGACTATGCTTCAGGAGAACATGCTAGTGGATATATTACTTTAAAACATGTGTTTTTAAAAGATGTTTCACAGAAATATCAAAACCCCCCAAAAAACAAACAAACAAACAAACAAACAAACAAAAACACCACTAAGGAGGATCACCGATAGAGCAATTGCCTAGAAGCCTGAAGTCCTGGATCCCATCCCCGACACAGCAAACACAAAAATAAAAGTGTATTTTACCAGCTACGCTGTGCTTGGTTACAGTGTCTCAGTCCTTGGAGGGCTCAGGTAGCAGGCTCAGGAGTCGGTCATAGACAAAGAGCGTACCTAACACTGAACATACTTCTCTGGTATCTCTTTACTTGCTGACTTGCTCATTTCCCACACCCACGCAGGCTCTTTCCTGCTGCTGACCTCAAAGACCTATCTCATCCTGTCATTTCCCCAGTTCCAAGCTCTGCTCCCAGGGCCTCCACTGTAGGCCTTGCTTGCCCTGCACTGTAGCTTGTCTTCTTGCCTCACCAGGAGAGCTCATCCTTTCCCTCTGAGCCTTCTAGTCACCTTCCTCAGCACCACAGGCTGAAGTCCAAAACAGCACCTCACCAAGGTGTTTCCTCCCCCTTTCACCCTATCCCATCAGTCACTTCCACACTCCTTCATGCCCGCCTCTTCTGCAGCAATTGGCTCTACCCCTTGGCAAATGGGCCTCAGGCTGATTTGCTGATAGACCTGGGAACACTGGGGGCAGGTAGCTTCGAATCTGGGTTGCAGCCACTGCCAGGTTGGTGTGAGTAGATGTTAATTAGCAACTGCAACACTTCTGGGTGACAGTTATTTTAGGCACTCTCTCCTCGAAGAACAAACAGGACAAATGAAAAAAATTGGGAAAATGGGAGTACATTATAATACTCTTCCTACTTTTCTATTTCTTAAAAATGTCCATAATGAAAACTGGAGGGGGTTATTTCCATATAAATACCACTAGATTGTAGCAGAGAACTGTGCTGCTACTTTGTATTTTTATTGACTTTTGTCAAATTATTACTAAGTTAACACCTTTCTTCCCCCCCCTGAGCTGGGACCCGAACCCAGGGCCTTGTGCTTGAGTTAACACCTTTCTATCCCTTCTCTCTCAATCCGTTAGATGCCTCCCACAAACAAGCCCTGGAATGAAAGCTGCACATTCTGGTGGATATAACCCCAAAGCATTTCCTGAATATCAGCCCCTCTTTCTGATCTGAAGCCCATAAAACCCACAGACAGGCAGGAGTAAACACAGATGTCACCTGAGATCATCACTGTGCAAAACCACTTGTGGTAACAGCAGCTAAGCTATGACATATAATATACATAGCAAACTTTCTTCCTCAAAATACAAAGTTAACCATGTTTACATTCTCAGAGAGTGGCTTCTCATCCTGACAGGGCAGTTGGTCAAATTCCTGCTAAATGCAAACTTCCTGAATTTTACTCACACCTGCAAAATCAGGACTGCCGGGGTACCCTAAACCTGTCTGACCAAGGCTCACCCACTCACATCTCAGACCAATCACCATGTCTGTGCAACTCTCACACCAAGGACAAGAAGCTCCTAAGCCTCTGACCACACTAAGTTACTCCATCTCTAGGTAAGTATCACTGTTTGGCTGTTTCCTAGCCTGTCAGAGCCCCATCTACACACACAGCGAAGTGACAGAGCACACAGGGCTAAAGCACAGGATGGAGGGACAGACAGCACAGAAATATGAAGACTCAGGTTCAATGGCGTAGGTCTACTGAAAAAAGTGGCTCGGACTAATTAACTGTGTGGTCAGCCTTCAGTCAATACCTAGAGACAAAACGCCCAAGCAAACACGTAAATTTGCAGACACCATCATCCCTTCCTATATAAGGCAGAGTTAAGAAACAGCCAGAAAAATGTCAATTGTTTCTCAGTCTGTATATTCATGTCATGCTTGGTAATTAATACATCCCCTAGAATTATTCCCAATTGACCCAAAGAAATTTTGAAAAGCTCTGTTTGTCAACTTACAGCTTGTCCATTGGCTTCATAAAGTGGGCATTTTTGCTTGATCTTAGCCAGTTCCATATTTACTTGTTTGCTGACGACAGCCATGGGATTTCCTCCTAGAAAAAAACTCAAACAAATTCAGCCTACCATTGAAAAGAAAAGCTTCAAAGTCAAATTTTCTTTACTCAAAATAAAAACATGCTAAATTCAGCCCTGGTGGCCTACACCCAGTGCTGCAGCCCTTTCAAGACAAGAGGAGGGAAGATGGAGTGCTCAAGGCCAGCCAGGCTATGTAATGAGACATCTGTAGAATAAGCCAGGGCTGTGGACAGAACTCAGTACTAGAGCCTATCTCCCACTTTCAAGGCACTGAATTGGATCCCTGCAGCATTGCCAAAAGAATGAATAAAACAGCTGAAAATCTAGGGTGCGAACTATACCTTCTAATTTAAAGCTCACAGGGGGAAAAAAAAACATGTTAGACCAACATAAAAATATTAAATAAGCCAGGCACCTTTAATCTCAGCATTTGGAGGGTTGGGGATTTAGCTCAGTGGTAGAGCGCTTGCCTAACAAGCGCAAGGCCCTGGGTTTGGTCCCCAGCTCCAGGGGGGGAAAAAATATCTCAGCATTTGGGATACAGAGGCAGGTGGATCTCTGGGTTTGAGATCAACCTAGTCTATAAAGTGAGTTCTAGGAGAGCCAGGACTACACAGAGAAACCCTGTCTGGAAAAACCAGGGGGGAAAAGTTATATATTACTCATAATTCTTTAAGTTAATGTTTTAATACAGAGCTTTCTATGATTTAGATGTACAGAGTGACAGGCTTCATATAAAAAGATAACCTATTCTGTGACATTTTTAATTCAGCAATACATTGCAAACATGTTATGCTGTGAAGCTATAATTCTTAGTGGACATACATATCCCACATATAGTAATTTAATCTTCTCATGTGGTTTCTAACCCTGTGCCATTAGAAACAATGTTATGTTGGAAATGATCCAAACTTAGCATCATTCACTAATCTGTTTCCTTAGGATAATTTCTTTGAACTAGAAAAAAATGCCCCAGTGTCAAAAAACTTGTACAATTCACATTTTTCCGCCTTCAGAAAGGATACTTGGCAATGTACTTCCTACTAATAAGAGATAAGGACCTGCTATGAGGTGAATATACTTTGCACCTTCAAAATTCAAGTTGGGCCAAGTCATGGTGGCACACACCTTTAATCCTAGCACTTGGGGGATGGGGGACAGAAGCAATTGGATCTCTTTGAGTTCCAGGACAGCCTAATCTACAGATTGAGTTCCAGGACTTCCAGAGCTACAGAGAAACCCGTCTCGTTAAAATAAAACAAACAAACAAACTCACAACCAAAACAACTACAACAAACTCAGGCTGGAGTTTAGTTCCCACTGTGAGAATTCCCACTTAGTCCTCCTATTCTGGTATTCAAAAGGTAAATTCTTTGGAGGTGATATGATAGATAATAAACTTGATTGACTCTTATTAGCCTTAGAAGGGTGAAACATAACATAAAAGACACTCATATACTGTTTCTTGCCATGTGATCTGAACTACCCAAGACTATTAACAAGAAGGTTATAAATTATTGCCCCTTTGGCCTATTACTACAACTATGAGGAAAGGAGACTTCTCTCACTATGACTCACTGTCTGTCTGTGGTGTGACACTATGACTCACTGTCTGTGTGTGGTGTGTCACTATGACTCACTGTCTGTGTGTGGTGTGACACTATGACTCACTGTCTGTGTGTGGTGTGACACTATGACTCACTGTCTGTGTGTGGTGTGTCACTATGACTCACTGTGTGTGGTGTGTCACTATGACTCACTGTCTGTGTGTGGTGTGTCACTATGACTGTGTGTGGTGTGTCACTATGACTCACTGTGTGTGGTGTGACCCTATGACTCACTGTGTGTGGTGTGACCCTATGACTCACTGTGTGTGGTGTGACCCTATGACTCACTGTGTGTGGTGTGACCTTGACTCACTGTGTGTGGTGTGACCCTATGACACTGTGTGTGGTGTGACCTTATGACTCACTGTGTGTGGTGTGTCCCTATGACTGTGTGTGGTTTGACCCTATGACTGTGTGTGGTGTGTCACTATGACTCACGGTGTGTGGTGTGACCCTATGACTCACTGTGTGTGGTGTGACCCTATGACTCACTGTGTGTGGTGTGACCCTATGACTCACTGTGTGTGGTGTGACCCTATGACTCACTGTGTGTGGTATGACCCTATGACTCACTGTGTGTGGTGTGACCCTATGACTCACTGTGTGTGGTGTGTCACTATGACTCTCTGTCTATGGCGAGTCCCTAATTAGTATATTATAAAATTAACTACTGCTTTAAATGTAAGCTCCATCTTTCTCATTTTAGATTGTATATTATAGTATCAAATTAAACTACTTACCAAGACCTGTTACTACCATGGCTCCAAGATCAGCTACATAGTTTCCTTTTCGAAATGTAGCGACCCGTCCACCTACACGATCCTGTTTTTTTTACAAACAAATGCTCAAAGTCATTTAGCCTGTTTTAAGCATAACTAACCACACCAGGATTCAATCTTTCATAATATAAAAATATTGTTTCAAGTTAATACTATGTACACAAAACACACACCAATGATAACCTGAAGGAAAGATTGCAATAAGCATAAATTCAGAAGTGATATGATGAAACCGTGTGAGAGCCGGAAGGCTAAACCTGATGCTCAGCTACTCTAAGTGCACAGGATGCACAAGGCTCACTCAGAAAATACATGCTTGAAACTCTAACCCTGGGCTGGAGAGATGGCTCAGCGGCAAGAGCTTCAGCTGCTCTCCAGGGGTCCTGAGTTCAACTCCCAGCAGCTGTATGGTAGCTCACAACCATCTGTAATGACTTCTCATGCCCTCTTTGGGCACGCAGGTGTACATGCAGATAGAAAATAAATATTAAAAAAAAAAAAAAAAAACCCTAATGCTAAACACAACGTTCTACCACTGTGATTTGATGCTTACACTTTAATTACTGCAGTCACTTGTAATGGGGGATGGGTATTTTATCAAGTTGCCCTGGCTAGTGTTAAACTGATGATCTCACAGAAGTCCAAGCAGCCTGAACCACAGACACATTCGTTAGCTGTTGTAACTGCATCGTTTGGCAGATAACTTCTCTGACAAATGTTCCTGATGCCCAGGAACCAACTAGGTCTACTGAAAACAAACTGGTAACCATAGCTTTTAGTCCTAAAAAGGTCCAGGCTTGCGTCTAAGGTTTTGGGGATAGAAAAACCTTCCTCAAGATAAAATCATGGAAAATATCAAAGCACCCTGTAAACTTGAGATACACGACAAAAATTGCAGAACAAACCTTACGAGTTATAGTCAATGTAGGAAGGGTCAAAATGACCTGCTGTCACTCTTAACACACAGTACAGAGAGGACAGACAGAAGCAGCAGCCGATCAAGAAAACCATTCTTATTCCCCCATGCTCTGTTTAAATTATTTTAAAAAAATTAAAACTTCATAAAAGCAGTTTTGAATGAACTATACATGATATTTTAAAGATTTTATAAAATTTTGAAATGTTTAGGTTATGAAGAAGTAAGGTTTCTGGCTGGAGAGATGGCTCAGTGGTTAAGAGCACTGACTGCTCTTCCAGAGGTCCTGAGTTCAATTCCCAGCAACCACAGAGTGACTCACAACCAACTGTAATCCAGCTCAAGAGAGCTGATGCCCTCTTCTGGGAACCTGCACACACATGTGCATATATTCACACCCAGATATATGCATAAAACATACAATTATAAACCTTAAAGCAGAGAAAAACACAGAGACAAAGAGTGCTAATGGTAAAAAATTATCTGAAATTATCCACCCAATTATCCTTTATGAACTCCATATTCACTAATCACTTTCTAAAGATCTATTGTCAAAAATAATTTAGCAAAAATATAGATCAATGGTAGAGCATTTAACTACTATGTGTAAGGCTCTTGGGCTTGATTCCCAGCACCAAATACTCATAATATAAATAAAAGCTACAACACCAACCTTACCCAAACCTTACCCAACCTTATCCAAAAATATTCAATTATACTATAGAACCTAGCCTGGGTAAGCACAAATTCTCCAATTCTCTAATCTATAACAGGTTAATTCCTTACCAGGTTTCCATTAGGTCAGGCCTCTAATCCCCAAATAGAACTCTTACCCTGGCTTCCAGAAGTGTGACATCCATCCCAAAACTCTGTAGTTGTCGAGCTGCTGCCAAGCCAGAAACACCTGAGCCTATAATAATCACCTTTCCTGTCTTTTTAACTGAAAGGAAAAAGAAAGCAAAAATTATAGCAGTTTGTAAATCTGAGTTTGTATATTTTTCCCCCTCTCACAAAAACTTTTGGCTTTTTTATGTAATGTCTTAAACAATTCAGTTACTTTCAAACTGTGGAGACTGTGGAAATTACAAATGTCAGAGACTTATAGAAATTAATTCAATGCTGTAAGCCTGTAACTCAATGTACAAGTTTGAGTCAGACTAGTAATTTGAAGTTTTGTAGCCTACCTCTCAGGAAGGCCTTCAAAACTGTACCAATGTGAGCCATTCTTTCAGTTTTACTACTGTTTAAGTTAGTATTCCTTTCTGAAAATATTAAATTTTTTCCAGAATATCTTTGTCTCTTAGATCCTGGCAGACACTGTTCAAACAGCATGAAAAGGGCAAACACTTAGAAAGCAAAGGAGACACAGCGGAAAGCCTCAAACCCTGCTGCCTGCATAACTTACTTCTCCCATCTCTAAGAGTTCTATGATTCAGATTTTTAAAAACTTGAAATTATTCTTTTCCTAAAACCTTCTCAAACAGAAAATTCAAAGAGATGTACATTCATTCATTCATTTTACATTTGACTTATACTCTTGAGAATATTTTCACTAATGGAAACATTAAGTAAAAGGTCACCAACAACACAATACTAAAGACAGGCCTAAAAGTATTACTATAAACCACTTAATTCATTTGGCAGGAAAGTGCTTACTTGGTAAAGGTTTTATCCTCTTGTAGATGCCGAAGTTGATAAGACCGTGGCGCTCTAAGTAACTATGGACTCGGTGGACAAGTACAGTGTCACCTGTAGAGCACATTAAAACATCGTCATATTCCCACCAGGTCAGACTAAAAGCTATTCTAACTCTTCTCTCTACTGTGAAGTCATCCACACACAACTCATGGCACTTTGGACATGTGATGCCTTTAGCCAACAAAGAACTATCGGGCTGTAACACAGAACAAAGGTTCAACAAATGGGGAGGTGGAGGGCTGGGGAGAGACTGCTATTTGGAGGCAGTTTCATGAAGTTGAGGCTGGCTTCACACTTGCTACGTATCCAAGGCTGACCTTGAACTAATAATCCTCCTGCTTCCACCCCAGAATGCTGAGGTCATGAGTATGTGCTCATACCTGGCTAAATTGGCATTTTAAAGATATTATGGACTAGAGAAATGGCTTAGCAGTTAAGAGCACTGGCTGCTCTTCCAAGGGTTCCCAGGTTCAATACCTAGCACTCACATGGTGGCTCACAAGTGCCCATAATGGAATCTGATGCCATCTTCTGGTGTGCAGACATATATGTAGACAAAATACTCAAATACATAAACAAATCTTTTTAAAAGTTATTACATCACAGATAATGGAGAGCAAACCTTTGCAAGGTATGAACAATGGTTCATATATTTTAGCAAAAACTTTTCCAACTGTTGGTGGTAAACAGAAAGAAAACCAGATAATTAGATAATCTAATACTAAAGTATTCCATAGATCAATGAGACAATATATCAGGGAAAACATTTAGAAATCTCTTAAATGCATGCATCAATACAATTTACAGATCAAGAAAACAAACAAAACTCCAACTTTATAAAGTCATTTCTGCAGACAAGGTGAAATAAAATGCCAACAGAAGCCACAGGCTCCCAAGGGAACTTCTCCCCAGACACAGTACTCACTGTTATAAGGTGCTTCTAACTGCTGGAGCGTAGCTTCAAATGTCAGCTGAATCTTTGGGTTGTCCAACCATAACTGCAACTGTATTTAAATGACATTAGTTGTATTACACACCCACAGAAACATGTCACCTGACCAGTTGTGAAATCATCTCTTAAATTTAAGACTTCAGCTATGAATTTTTTATTGTTATACACAGCAAGGGTTGTAACACAGACAAGGAAGCTATTACTTAATGAAAACTACACCAATGAGTTATTGGAGTTGGAGGCTATTTGACCTAAAAAGGAGGAAAATGTCTAAATAAGCAGCAAGGAATGGCTAGGGTTTAAACCTGGGGCTATATAACTCCAGATACTGAACAGATTTAAAAACAACAACCAAATAGTCACATTGTTATAACCGTGCAGGTTACAGGGGCTGAAGAGTGTCAATGAGAGCCCCTCGGCTTTAGGTTGAACAAGTAAATGAGTTGGTAAATGGGGTGAGTGAGAACACACACATGGATGGGGTGAGTCAGAACACACACACACAATGATTCTAGTTCTGACACAACCAAGAGAAAACACTGGATAGGAAGCATACAGGAGGTGAGATCTGCACTGTGATGAAGAGTGTACACAAGAGGAAAACAATGGAGGACGACCTCACATAACACTGAGTTGGAAAGCATTGGACTACAGTGCAGAGATACAGGGGAAAAAAAAATCAGAAAATACTGTATTACTGAAGCCAAGAAAGTAATATGTTTAATTTAAGAAAGGAAAGGGCCAGTAAATAATTTCAAAGCCTGCAGATAAAGAATGAAAAGATTACAACATAGTCGACGATTTTCAACATGAATTTTAACAGAAATTCTCTTTAAAACACACACACACACACACACACACACACACACACACACACACACACACACACCGCACACTTATAAAATACAAAGCAGGATAAATACCATCATTTTAAAAGTTTTCCTAAAAAATGTAACAAGCTCTGTTTTGCAGATGAAGTTCTAACCAGGGAGCTGACTGCTTAGCTACACGTAGGTCGGTCACGAAGGACATGACTAGAGCTACTCCACTTTCCAGAGAGCTACAATCAGAAGAGAATGCAGTTTCTCCCACATACATGGCTCAGGTTCTTCAACCTTCTCACAGTTTCTTTTTCTTTCTATCCTAGTAAATAAAACTCAGTCACGGTTTTATTCCAACTGCTCTCAAGCCACAAGGCAAAAGACCTAACTGGAATCAGGGAGCAGACGCAGCCACCGCAGAAGAAAGCCATCACTACCCAGAAACTCCAACATTAACGCGGTCAAATCCTTCACCAAATCTTGACATTGGTAACAGAAAATGAAGCACAATAAACTGAAATCATTATATAAAAACGTCACTCAAATTTAAGTAAGAAGCAAAAATGCCTATCAAATGACTGCCCCCCTGACTGCTGAGTTAAAGGCAAGGCTACTATGCCTGATAGCTAAAGAATTTTTGGCAAAAGACATTTAAAAGAAAAGAAATGAAAATAGCATATAATGGACTAAAAAATAAAAAATAAAAAAAAAGGAGTCAGCAACAGTAGCCTAAGAAATAAAATAGGGTGGGTTTACTTAGAGCAGCACAGCACGATCTAATAACACAAACCAGGGCAAGACAATGAGAGTTCAACAGTTCCGTCTTTCTGGTGGATAATCTGTATCAAATGCTAAAACTCCCCATATAATCACTATTCAAGTGAGTCTTCTCTTTGGGTATTAAAATATGTATACTGTTTTGATTTTTACAAATTGAGATTCTATTTACAAACACTAGGAACCATGCATATAGTAAGGATATTCCAGACACAAAATGAGAACACATTAAAACAAGTCAGAGTTTAATTACAACAAAGTCAAAAGGGAAGTTTAAGTTAATTAAATTATGGTCCAACTATCAAAAGAAATATTATAAAGACATCAATCATTAAATCTAGAGGAAGAAGGTAAACCAGGTAACAAAACCGGGTTAGGGGTGCAGCCTTGGTTTGTGCTTGTCTGTCTTGCCTGTTTGTTTTTCTGAGATAGAGTAACCCTGATTGTTCTGAACTCAATTTGTAGACCAGGCTGACCTTAACTCACAGAGATCTGCCTGCCTCTGCCTCCCTGGTGCTAGGATGGAAAGTGTGTGTCAGCACAGTCTGACTCAGGTCCAGCTTTGAGGAAAAGGCAGTGACTGCTTAAAGTGATTTATATCCTCTGGGGTATGCCTGCAGTATGGCTCAGTGTTCCAACACTTGTCTAACATGTAAGCAGCCAATCTCAGTATTTCTTCCCATCCCTAATGTATTTATGAGGTATGAGAAGAATCCTAAAAATGCATGCACACAAAATGAAACTTTAAGAGTGCTGAAGTGGGAGTGAGCATCTTCACAGAAGCAGGAGGAAGGGGAGAGGGAGAAGCCCTTGGTCCTGCCAAGGCTTGGCCTGCCCCCTCCAGTGTAGGGGAATGTCAGGGCAGGGAGGTGGGAAGGGGTGGTTAGTTGGGTGGGGGAACACCCTTATAGAAGAAGGGGAGGAGGTATAGGGGGTGATGAATGGGAAACCAGGAAAAGGAATAACATTTGAAATGTAAATAAAAGATATCCAAAAAAAAAAAAAGAAAAAAAAAAAAGAAAAAAAAAAAAGAAAAAAGGAAGAGAAAAGAAAGAAAACTTTATACACATCAGCTTCAGTAGCCACTGGATGGCTCACAACTGCCTATAGCCCCTGCTCTGGGACATCTGACACCTTTGGTTTCCAGAGACACCTGTGTATTCACATGCAAGTACTCATATAAGCACGCATGCACAAAAACAATAAAAATAAACCTTAAATACTTAAAGGAAAAGACAATTTATCTCTGGCAATAGTTACATATGGAATAAATATATTACAATTTAAATTTTTCTGCCCTTCTATTTGTTTTCCATATTCCTGATAAAATTCATAGGCACTTTTCAAAATCCAACTGAAAAAAGGAAGCATAGACACTTACTGTGCGGTTCCTGATGAACAGAAAAACCTTCTGTGTCTGCTGAGGCCCACTGATGATGTCTGGGAAACACGCTGCTTCCTGAGAGGTCATTCGGTCATGGGGAAGTCTGCTTTGGAAAGCTGCACCCTCCACACCTAGCAAAGGAAGCAAAGGACCACTAGAACAGTGCAAATGGGTAGAGACACGATGATGAAACCTCAAATCCTTCTCTGGCTGAAAAGAGCTATAAAGCTTTGCCTAATTCACAGACTAGATACTGCCTAAAGTTTTTTTTTTTTATTTTGCCTCAAAAGTTAAAATTTCAGGTGCCATTTCAAGCTTAACATCTTTTTTTAAATAAAGATTTATTTATTTATTATATATAAGTACACTGTATCTGTCTTCAGACACACCAGAAGAGGGTATCAGATCCCATTACAGATGGTTGTGAGCCACCATGTGGTTGCTGAGATATGAACTCAGGACCCCTAGAAGAGCAGTCAGTGCTCTTAACCGCTGAGCCATCTCTCTAGCCCCAAGCTTAACATCTTAAAGTTTATTAATGAAGTATTATGTTACAACAAGCCAGTTAGAATATTTTCATCTACCAATCAGGTAAGACTGAAATTATATTATAATTAAAATGAATATCATAGAGAGCATACAATAAAATTTAGAGAAGAAAACAAAGGAAAATACACTAACAGAGGCCAGGAGTAAAAATGTAATCACGAGCCTTCATTTGTGATTGTAGCATGAAATGGAACATTAAAGGTTGAAAACTCAAAAACAGAAAAGTCACACAATCTTATCAATAGCAGGCAGAATGTATTAGTCCTCACTACCTAGTGTTGGCAAGGCAAGGGGGCAGAGAAGTCAAGAAGATTGTAATGGTTAAGTCAGAAGAAGGCCAAGAATTTACTTTATTTCTGTCAGCAACATTAGAAATACTTCACTACATACTAGAATTGCTGCTACCCAGACTGTATGAGTGTATACATATACTACAAATAAAGTGACTTATTCTGAAAATTATTTAAATTGGCTCTAAAATATTTTATAAGCTAGTAGATAAGCTCATGTTTGTAAAGGATTTTGGGAAGTTGGGTACATGCTTGCGTTATAACTCAAATATTTAATGCTGCAGCAGCATGTGGACAGCCAGCCAGGCCGGGGTGCAGCTCAGGGAGAGTAGAGTGTGTGTGCTCAGCTCCCCCAACCTAGGAGCCAGTCCCTAGCACACTTCCACTCTGGAAACAGGAAAGAGACAAGAAAAAGTACAATTTTGGACTTTCTGAATTCGGTATCAAAAAGTATGAGAGTAAGTAACAAAGCAAGACAAGAGTTCCTATATGTAATATTAAAAGGTCATAAAACAAGAAGTTAGAAGCAGTGTTAGAAGGGTTTAGTAAAGACTAGAAGTAAAGAACACAGCAGGTAGAAATTGAACTTGAAGACTGTAGCTACTCTAAGGGATGTTTCCACAGACACTCAAATAACAGTCACCACTTAGAGAAATTAGCTGTTAACAAAAAGGCCAAGTAAAACTGCCCAGTGCTGACAGAGGCCACACATTTTTAAATAGCTATTCTCAGAGAGAAGCACCATCCACCACTAGATCTAAGGGCAAAAACCCTGTGTTCCACATTACTAAATAAAATCAACAATCGATCCTAATTTAACGATAATCTAAAATCAGAGACTGTCAATTAAATATGCCTTAAGGGATAAAAAGAAGAGCTAGACTGTTGCTGGTGGCATGTGATATTCTTTGAGGAGGAAGTGGTGGAGGAGGAGGTGCTAGCAGGGACAGAAATTTTCTAGAATTATACAGCTTTGATGTCCTTGTCCTTTACCCCAAACCAAAACAAATGAACAAAAAACAAAAATCAAACTCTAAAATATCTGGTCTTTATAATGAAGTTACCTACTCATTACTGTTTAGTGCCTAGGCCGAATCCTTAATAGGTTATAGTTATAGTTCATGTGTTTCCTATTAACATGAAAACAAGGATCACTGCTAAATCTGCATTAACCTCCATTTCTCAGCTGGCCATGGGGTGCAGTCATTAACACCAGCACTCCAGAGGCTGAGGCAGGAGAATCATGCATTTAAGGCCAACCTGGGCTATATGACAAAACCCCACTGTAAACCCAACATAACGTTTAATAGAATTCTTCTTTGGCTTGCCAAAGATAAAGTTCTTTCCTAGCTAATTCCATACTACACCCTGCCTTAAAAGACTTCTACTACAACAGATTATTTTTCAATGACAGCAAGAAAAAAAATATAGAAAAAATTCCCCCCAAAATTTCATATGACATCTGGTTCCAAGATGCAAGTGTTCTTAAGGAAAAAGCAAACAAAAACCTCAGACACTTGGCTCACTTTGGGCATCTGAGGACTATGTAACAATTAGGGTAAGTTATTTACTTCACACAGCAATTTCAAAGTACTTCTCTAAACCAGAATTCAAAAATATTACACAAATACAATTGAAGAAACTACACGATGATATTACTACATCAGGAACAACACTGCTTTACAGGCCTCCCTTCCTGCTCTGACACTGGATACCAAGTTCCCAAGTTGAAACAGCCGCTGGGACGCTCGCTGAGTGCTGAGTGCTCAGGAGCACAGGCCCAGCACAGACACTTGCAGGCCTGGCTAACAAATCAAATGATCTTCTTTATTTTATTTAGAGATAGAACTTTATTTCAAAGAATGAAGACTATTATGAAAATTGGGCAGCAAGATTAAAAAACAAATCTAGCTTTTTTTCAAAGAAAGCAAAGTTAATTTGGCACAAACTGTCAAGAAACTAAATCAAAACACCTTTCTTAGGTTAGCTTTGCAGAATGAAGCAGAGACTACTCTGGATAATCCGAGAACTCACACCCATCTCCTTTACAAAGGACTGACCTGGACAACAGCCTTTTCTTTTTTAAAGTACATAGGATTCAGAAGTAATTTGCATTTGGCTCTGGAATAGTTTTCACCTCTGTGTTTGGATACACTTAATACAATGTATTATTCTAGAAATTTAGAACATTACAAAGATGTTGTCTAAATTTTTAAAAAGCCTCAGCCTGCCAAGCTTCAGTCCTATCTCCCAACCCCTCACACGGTTAAGTTCTAGAATGGCCTTCCTTCCAGTCTGCAATCACACTGAACTACAATGTCCTTTCTCACCTGATGCCATAGTTGAAAACATACAAAACCTTCCTTTTTCAGGGTGGTGGGTCAACCAGGAAAGAAAAAAAGCAGAGAAATAAGTATTTTATGCCACAAAATTATTTTGCCCTGATTTTTATGAGATGTGAATGGTGTAAGCAACAGAGAAGTTAGAGACAGGAGGCCTCCAGGTGTCATTTGCCTTTGATTACTGTTTAAATAAAAAAGGAAAATTAACAAGATTTCAGACTGAAAGTGAAAACAAAAGCCTCATGGGACCTGGATCTACATAAAAAGTCTTTTCTTAAAATCAGCAGGTCTATCAGGTCCTACAACAAGTCTAAAGTAAAAAGAGTAAAGACAGGAGGAGAGAAGCAAAGTCATGAGTTCTACTTCGTTCGACTTTATGTCCTGAGCGCTCACTTCACAGCTGTTGGCTGGCTGCTGGCCAGCTCATTAAGCCTCTAACTGATAAACGGGAGCTGTACAACACTATTGGTCTGAAGGCAGGAAGCTGCACAAGATAACCTCAAGCTCCCTTCTAGCGCTAAGATTTAGGAAACAGACATCAGCATGGATTTTAAGAAACCAAGATATAATCCTGGCTGTAAGGAACCCTTGAGATCCCTCAAGAACCTGGCTTCACATGGAGAAGAATGCTGACCACTGTGGCATGTTTTAAACTCCATATGGGACACATATGTATGCTTCTCAACATTGCAAGATCTAATCTAAGAGAGGGTTGGAGGGTTCACAGCATCCATTCACTCCTTCCTGACAACACCCAGAACTACGCTCCACAGTTGCACATGACAGTCTGCTGTTATACCAGCAATACGATATACTGTTTATTTAAGCAAAGGCGAAAATGTTCTAAAAACCAAACAAAAACCAACAAGAAAACTTGGTTTCCTTGAAATTAAGACTCTATAGAGGCTGTCCCCAATCAAGTTTCAAGGAAGATCGCCTGCATCACTCAGTAAAAGGTATTCTCTCTAAAGGAGAAGTGCACCCCTCTGAGGTAAGCATGTACTGATTAGAAATCCCTGGTCCTTGGGACGGTGTGGAAAGATCTCTACTTTGAACATTCCAGATTCCCTTGACTACCAACTACCAAATGCTCTATCTCCAAGAACTACATCTAATCCAAAATAACACACAAATATGTCCTGAACCTGCTGGGCAAACCGCTGCAGACAAGTGTCTTAATCTATACTTAAATGAGTTGACAGCCTTCAATAAAGTAATATGTACTCCAGTTTTCTCCAAGTGTCTTAAAGAAACCAGCTTTTGGCCCTGGCACACACGCACTCATACACTTCAACGACGGAAAGGATGAAACGCAAACATGTTATTTCAGATTCTGGGAACAAGCTTAACTGTTCCAAATGATGGCCCTAGAAATTCTTTACTTTTTCCTAGAAGTCAAAATCCATAGTTTGGTCTGAAAAGAGAAAACCCTTTGAATATACTTTTTTTTTAAAAGGCAACTTTTACTCTGATAAGTCAACTGTAACGTGATTACATACCATTTATTGGAAAAAGTGCCCAGCACAATAATCATGCCTATGTAAGGTGTCACCTGCAGTCTAGTCCTAAAATACCTTAACCTTCTTAAGACTTGAGTCTATGGTCTCTTGTCTGTGGCTACTTCTATGTTTCTCCTTAAAGGTCCCATTATTCCCAAGAAAAGTATCCGCCATCTCCTCAAAAACATGAAGAACGGAGGGCTGAGATCGGCCTGAGGACTTCAACAGAGTCTGCTTGCCTTTGCTCTGCTATACTCTCTCCTTACACTACTCTGTCCTGTGGGTTACATTACCCCTGCGCTTCTGGCTACAATGAGAATACCATAGCCAAAAACACTTGCAAGCATCAATCACTCCCTGACCTAGCGGCTCTTGCTAAAGTGGCAAGCATCTAATGCCACCCTCACCTGATGCTTGGCCGTCTCCATACCCTCCAGAACTGTCGTCTTGAAGTCCTCCTGCTTGCCCTGTGGAAGGAAAGAGGAGAACTCAGGGACCTTACTCCATAATTAAGATAATATCTGGACATAAAGGACTAATAGCTGGTGACTCAAGAATTTACCACCAACTAGAAAACCCGTATCAGAGAACTCCTTCTGTAATCAAGGCCCAGGGAATAACATCATCTTTGGAATTCTGGTGAAGACATTTCAACTTCACATGCTGATCCTTGTTGAAAGGCAGTAGAACAAAGTACACAGTATTTCTAATCCCTAAATGTTTGCTGCCAGTCTTTAGTAATCTGGATGGGAATGGGAGATGGATTCTAATACCTTTAACTAACTGTTGCTACACTCAATGAGTCTGACATGGGTTACAGGACCTGAAACTGCAACAATTCAGCATCAATTCAAGTCTCTTAATTTTCTATCTAGAAAGACAACAAGCAAATGACTGACAATCTTAGTTAAAAAAAAAAAGGGGGGGGATCCTGTTCTTATCACAGAAGGGGATCTAACTAAAAGATTCAGCACCAAGAGTAGTTTTGTTTTCCTTCCACACAACGTAGACAGGACTGGACTGAATACTCCAGTGCTTCCTCGGTAAAGACATCATATGATCAGAGGCCAAGCTGCAGACACACGTCTGAGGGAGGATGGAGGCACCTTAAGCTATATACTAAGCCCTGATATTTCAAAACAAAAAAGCAAAAAGCAAAAAACAAAACAAAACAAACAAACAAAAAAACCCCTCCTCAATGGTACTTTGTAGAACTTCAAGAATCAAAGCTTTAAATTCAATCAAAAAATGTCAACAGACCGTCTTCTACAATCTATCACCAAGACAGACACCATGATCTTAAGCTTCCGGCCTCCTGGTACACTGCAGGGAGATCATGGTGTGGCCTATGAAAGTAGGAAAACACCATCTCCCAGTGACCTGAATTTAAGACAAGCTTCATTCCACCATTTATTTTAAAATGTTCCCACAAGACAGCAGATTGATTATCCCACCATAGTTTGAAGGAAGCAGTAAAGCCAAACAATTATAGCCCTTATAAAAATGTTCCAGGGTCTATGAAATTTTAAATAACACCTCCATCCTAAAGAATATTAAGAGCTGAAATACAATGATTTTTTGACACTAACAGAATATGCTGGGAGGTGGCAGACACTGTTTTGCTCTTGTCTAAAGGACTCGCTAGGTTCTAGAAGGTTCTTCAGCTTAGACAAGATACAATGTATATGATTTGTTGTTAAGAGCCCTTAGGAAACAACACATAAGCATGATGAGAAGACTGAACTGCTAAACCCAGTATACAAACTAATCTTGAGAACACAGGCCCTACAGTTTAAATGAGAAATGTTCACTATTGGTGTGATTTTTATTCATAAAAAGGGTTGTGGGGGGGCTGGGGATTTAGCTCAGTGGTAGAGCGCTTACCTAGGAAGCGCAAGGCCCTGGGTTCGGTCCCCAGCTCCGAAAAAAAAAAGAACCAAAAAAAAAGGGTTGTGGGTTAAAAAAAAGACATTGTTCATTTGTTTTCCAACAGAACTAAAGTAGACAAAATATTAAATCCTTTTTGGGCTCATAACAGTAAACAAATATAGTTTAAGATTAAAATTGGATTGGTCCCCAGCTCGAAAAAAAAAAAAAAAAAAAAAAAAAAAGATTAAAATTGGAACATAGCAGTTCTCTCTCAAATGGTGTTCCTGACTTGGCAAAAATATAGATTTCACATCACAGAGACATTTTACTACTTAAAAAAAAAGTACCTTTTTTTGTTTTTTTGAGATGGCCTTTCACTATGTAGCTCTTGCTGTCCTGGCTGTCACTCAATAGACCAGGCTGGCCTTGAACTTACAGAGAGCCCCTGACTCTGTCTCCTGAGAGCTAGGTTTAAAGGCCTGTGTCACCATGCCAGGCTACAAAAGCACTTTCAACTGGGCACTGAAAGTCAATTACTCTACCCTTTCTATTCTTATCATTTCCCCTTCTCCAACTATAATGCATGTCATACAATAAGCAAACTTGTTTCAGCTACAAGACTTGTTTTTCTATGGTCAGTGGTAGGTAACAAAAAAGATATATTTCTTAAGCATGGTTATTGTGCTACAAATAATAATATGAAAAGAACAAGGTAAGGCAATTTCTTCTTGTTTCTGCTTTTAAAATTACATTTAAAAAATTCTTATAAAGACACTGAGTCAAGTAGAGAGAGTAATTTATGCCTAAAATCCCAAATACTTGAGAGGCTGAAGTGGGAACGAAATTCAGGTTCAACCTAGCCTACATAGCAAAACTTTTTAAAAAAAGATACTCTTACTGTCCCAACATGAGACCCATCCCATGGGCAAGCACCAATCCCTGACACTATCAATCATACACTGTTGTGCTTGCAGACAGGAGTCTAGCATGACTGTCTTCTGAGAGGCTTCATCCAGCAGCTGACTCAGACAGATGCAGACATCTACAGCCAGTGTAGAGCTTGAGGACTCTTATGGAAGAAAAAGAGGAAGGAGTGCAGCCCTGAAGGGGACAGGAACTCCACAGGAAAACCAACAGAGTCAACTAACCTGAACCCTTCTGAGTCTCAGAGACTGAACTACCAAAGAATATACAGGCTGGACCTAGGCCTCCTCACACATATATAGCAGATGTGCAGCTTGGTCTTCATGTGTCCAGAACAAGTAGAACAGGGGGCTATCCCAAAATCTGTTGCCTATACATGGGATATGTTCTTCTAGCTGGGCTACCTTGCCTGGCCTCAATGGGAGAGGATGCACCTAGCCTCACAGAGACGATGTGCCAGGGTGGGAGTAATACCTAGGGGGCCTTCACCTTCTCATAGGAAAAGGGAGGATGGGGAAAATTATTACAGGAGGAGGTGACTGGAAGGGGGGCAATGAGGGAAATGTAAAGTGAGTAAAATATAAATATAATTTTTAATTATAAAAAATAATGTAATTTGGTAAAAATATAGGTGAAATTAGAAGCTATCTAACATCCTAGAAATATTTTTAAAAGCTGAAAAAAAAATCAAATCTAAAATGTTACTTAGGTAAAGAAATAGGATAAATGTGGGTATTTCTAACCAATATATACTTGTGGTATATTTACCCACTTTTCAAAAGCACTGAAAGGAATCTTTTTGCCTTTTTTTTTTTTTTTAAGACAAGATCTCGTGTCCTCATTTGCTATTACTGTGTATCTGAAGATGACTGAATTTCTTCTGACATACCTGCTGCTCCCAAGTGCTTGGATTACTTGCACCTCTACTAAGTAAAGAGCAACCATACATTGACTGAGCTACGTGGCTAAAGGCGTGTGTTTATTTGCTTGTTTTGCAGTTGGGAACTAAACCTATGGCTTCAGGCAGGCAAGGCAAGCTTTCCATCACTTCACTATTCCCAGCCCCAACCACCTTCTTGTTTTCTTCACTTCTAAACCAAAACAGACTCTCATGCATTCATGGTAGTCTTGAACTGATGGACTTGAAGTCCTGCTTTCATCTTCCAGAGAGGCTGGTACTGAAACCACTCTACCAACTCAGTAACTCTTTGGAGACAGGTCCACACAGTTTGACCCTCTTTTACAAGGTTCAATGTAGAATTAGTCATGGGCTGTCACATCCGGCTCATCCTTCTCTTCATTCACAAGACACAGATGCAAACACTAAGCTAACTCTCCAACCAGGTGACATATGCAAGATACGATCTGGGGCTCTCCAGAGCTCAGGCCTGCTCCTAACATGTGAGAGCAAGCGAGCACAGGTATCTTCACTAAGCACGACTTCAAGATAAAAACTGAAAACACCAAAAGCAACATTTTTGTCCACTGCTTTCATCTCCAGCACAATCTAAGCAAACAACGAACTCTTGAGGCACTCAGACTCACGGCTTAGGTCGTGTGAGCACAACTTCTCCAATCAATCATCAGTCTTTGGCTTTTCACCTCTAACGACTGTGGGATGTCCCCTTCAGAGCACCAGTTCCAACACTAGATGCCACTTTACCTTGACTCACTTCACTCAAGGGACCACTTTTCCAACATCTTAAACCAAAGTCAGTATTGACCTTCAAATAGTCATTACATGAAGGTGAAAATCACCAGTTTGCTAATTCCAAAAACTTCCTATTTTTGACTAATTTCTTGGAATTACATCTCTATTTGTAACTTTTCTAAATATCTTGATAAACTTCTAAATCTTGGAAGAAATGACTTTTTTCAGAAATGAGATGTCAATCTAGTCATCCCATACTTTGACAAATAAGCTTCACAATAAGAAAGCGCATTTCAAAAGTAAAAAAACAAACAAAAAAACCCAGTAAAACTCTGAACACACAAATCTCCATCTTACTATCAGTGGAATTTTATGTTTAATAATTTCATAATTTGGTGTTTAATGGTTACTTATCCCAACTGCTCAACAATACAAAAATAGGATAGCAGAGCCGAGGGAGGGAGGACTGGGGGAGTGTCTGAGTGAAGGGGACTGGGAGGGGAGCTGATATTGGGATATAAAGTGAATAAGTAAATTTAAAATAAATAAATACCTACAGAAGACTTAAAAAAAACCCAAAAAACAAAAATTAGGGTAGAATTCTTGAGAACTTATAATCTCTTTGGAGAAAAATGAAAAATATCCATAAAGCAACTCTTTAAAAAAATGAAATAAGTGAACAGACTGGAGGATCAGGGATGATTTTCTTCTGTACAGGTCCCTGAGGCATTTGGATATGCTGAGGGCTCAAAATATCCAAAGGCAGAGAAAAAAATCAAATGCAGTTCATACAGGACAGTACTGCATACACTTAACTGAGGAGACGGTCTGGAATAGTGGGGGACCACAGAGAGATGGCCAACTTCTAGGCATATCCAGTTTGTAATCCACAAGCCACAAGGGGCAGCAAAGAGCCATGAATGTGACCCTCCCTCCCCCAAAAGCAAGCAATAAACTTGTGAGAGCTTGTGAGTACTTATGAGAGCTTCTCACTATTATTTTTGTGACTCAACTATAGTTCTCCAGTGTGAACTTTGTAGATGATTGTTGGGTTTCAGACCCAGAATGAATAGCTGAGGTGCAGGACCTGGCCTCCACGTCCTCCCAGCATCCCTCAGTCCTTACCTGGCAATACCCTACTCTCTACCCTGAACTTTCCAACCCAGGAGGTAGGCTTTCCCCTCCCCAAATAATCCAAATATTTTGGTTCCCCCTTCCCTTCCTCCCTCCCTCTCTGCATTTTCTCCTTCCTTCAGTATGCAGGCATGCTCTTCCCCTCCCCACAGTGACTTCCCTAGTCTTCTTTCTTGGGACCAGTGAATGTGCCCAAGAGCTGTTTCCCAATAAACCTGCCTTTATATACTTTACTCTGGCTTGAATTGACTCATTTCACCAGCAGAGACTAACTTAACAATGGTAATGTCAAATCATTTTGCCAAAACCTTGGACACTCTGAAACTTAAATCTTGATCTCAGCATTAATGGAAGAAAACTGATCTTTAGCAAGAAGGCAATAAACATTGTATTTTAATTAAACTCGTCTGACCACTTTGTAACAGATGTCTTGGGAGGAAAGATGACCTAGCAAAAGAAATTCAATTAAAGGGCAACAACATAATTTATATGTAAGGTGAAATAACTTGGAACAAAGTGAGTAAATAAAACTTAGTAAATCAAAAGGCTGTGCTCATGAGGGTGTAAATGGCTAAATACTACTCCCATTTTAATTTGGGAGAATGGTACTGAGATAAGTAAAATGGCAAGAGATAAGCTGAAATAGAACTCTACAGATGTTTGGAAATTATAGAACATAAAAGGAACAATAATAAAGAGTTAAAAACTACATGGAGGTTGTAAGAGGCTAAGCAAGTTCGAGCTTATAAATAAATATATGATTGATCTTAGGACAGTAAGCAATGTTATAACTTCAAAAATGAAAGAGACAATGACCAAACAAAAGTTTAAAAATGAAGAAAGTGGGCCAGTAAGATTGCTACATGAGTAAAGGCACTTGCTGCCAGATGTGATGACCAATTTGACTCAAGGGACCTACGTGTGGATAAAAGAACTGACGCCTGCCCATTTGCCCCATTCTGTGCCACATAGGCAATGCACATAAAATACAAATTGACAGTGGGGCTGGAGATGGCTCAGGGGTTAAGAGCACTCACTGTTCTCTCACACATAAAAATAAGTCACTCTTAAAAAATGGAGAGTGGGGGTTGGGGATTTAGCTCAGGGGGAGGGCGCTTGCCTAGCAAGCGCAAGGCCCTGGGTTCGGTCCCCAGCTCCGAAAAAAAAAAAGAAAAAAAAAAAAAAAAAATGGAGAGTGAAGGTTCTGGAGAGATGGCTCAGCCATTCATTAGGAGAACTAACTGCTCTTCCAGAGGTCCGGAGTTCAATTCCCAGCAGCCACACAGTGGCTCACAGACATCTGTAATGGGGTCTGCTGCTCTCTTCTGTCCTGCAGGTGTACATGCTGACAGAAAGCTGTATGTGTAAATAAATAATATATCTTTAGAAAATGGAGCATAATCACCACTCCTTTGTACTTCCTTCTGCTATCTCCGTATTAAGAAGTGGCTTTAAGGTTGGGGATTTAGCTCAGAGGTAGAGTGCTTGCCTAGCAAGCCCAAGGCCCTGGGTTCGGTCCCCAGCTCTGGAAAAAAAAGAAGTGGCTTTAAAAACACCACTAAAAAGCTGGCCTGCCTTTACTCACCACTGGAGAGTCAGAGGCAGGTGGATCTCTTTGAATTCCAAGTCAGCCTGATCTACATGCATTCCAGGACAGAAAGGAAATTATAGAGACCCAATATCGAAAAACAAAACAAAGAAAATCAACAATAACAAAAACCAAAACAAACAACAAAAACATTCAAGGACTGGAGGTAAAGATTCCTGAGGCGGACATCTGCTCCCATGTTAAGTGACTCAGACTGCCTGTAACTCCCATTTCAGGAGATCACACTCAAACATTTAAATAATTTAAAAAAATCTAAAGTGAATTAAAATAAACCCAATACATTTCCACTACCTATTTGACCCAGTTTTATGCAGAATAAATGACCTGTCTACTAGAATAAATGCAAAATGAAGTAAATGAGGTTCACAAAGGTAGCAAAAAATGACCAGAATCTTCAAACGCACTAGAGGTCTTTTAACACTTCTCCCGGTGGTCAGTATTTGAGCAGTAATATCATTCTAAATAAAATTCACACATTTCAATTGGAACAGCAATCCTAGAGTTACACCATCATTGAAAAAATGAACTAAAACAGTCAACCTTCAAAATGTCTAGGCCTAAGGAAGGCTTCTGCTGAAAGCAGGTCTCCCTTTCTTCGGCCGGAAGGAAAGGAAGTCAGAAACAGCAGGAACCAGAGACAAAGAAGTCAGCGCAGTAAACTGCAGAGGAAAGCAAGCCTTTTAGACCGCAGAAAGACTATTTTCACACACCCTTTTCCCATACTCAACAGTAGGAATTTTCCTGATCCCTACTTTTATGCAAAGTCTTGACTCGGAGTGTAGGCTTCAAAATGCTCCAAAGGAAATGTATAACTCTGATTCTTTATGCTGCCTAACTACAAGTTTAAGGTGTCTGAGCAGAAGAGAAAAAACAAAAACAAAAACAAAAACCCACAAAGCTTACTCTCCTTACTTACCTGATTAAAAATGAACAATATCGGACTTTATTCTGGTGCCACTATTAGAAGCGCCACTGTAACATTTCACACCAGATGCTTACTATTATACTTCGGAGTTACATGTATCTGACAATGAGGTACTAAAATGGCTTTCAGTTTCTAAAATGATCTATGCAGTCTATAATCTGACCTGAACTTTCTTCTGACTAAAATATTAATTAATCTATTCCTAGTTCAACTTTATTGTTCAACATTGTGAACATCTGAATGATTTAGTAGCCTAATAATCCCTGGAGAGAGAGAACCTAAGACAACTGTGCTTGCCACCCTGGAAGCAACCCAGATCCAGCTAGAGCGAGCTGGAATCCTGCCTAGAAGCACAGGCTGTGTGGGAGTGAGTCCAAGACAGAAGACCCTCAGGACAACCACCAGTGCTATGGGGCCTCAGAAGACCACCAAACTGTTGCTCACATAGGTCTGGGGGGGGGGCAGACCACGTCCAAAATGACCCTTGTCAGGTGCCATAATGCATAAGCAGAGCGCAGCACTCCTGAGACCACTCCTGAGATGACCCCAGACACTCAGAGACCGCAGGGGTCACTAGGAAGAGCAAGTAAGTGGTGGAGAAGTGGAGAGAAAGAGAAGCAGAAGATGTGGGCCCAGTGAAGGGGCAGAACTGAGACTGAGGGGAGTGAGGAACAGCCTGATGGGAGCAGCTGGTGATGCCACATGGAACAATGGGGTCCTGGCCTGTGCTGCCACCAGGGGCCATGTCTGGGTCCATGGCCCTGCAGCAGCAGGGCTCAGTTACCATCAAAGGCCAGGAAAAAGTTCCTGGTCTAGGCTGCCACCTGGGGGCATGTGCAAGTGGCCCCCCTCTCTCACCTGGGCACCCTGAGGAAGCTGGTCCTTCCCCTCATCAGCTACAGCACTCAGGAGAGCAGGTCCTGCACCTCACCAGGGCAGCACAGCAGGGTCACTGATGAGCCAGTCCCAAGGGCATAAGTGTGGGAGAGCTGGCCCACCCCCTCACCTACTGCAGCACTCTGGAAAGTTAGCCAGCAGACAGCTTAGATACTTCCCAGGCCCACGGATTTATATTAGCCCATCCCAACATCTACCCCACTGATGAACTTAACATGAAGGGGCTGGTTCAAAACTACAGGATCTCCATGACACGGGGCAACAACAGAATATCCAGTGAGGGTCCAGCATTGGAAAGTAGCAGAAGCAACAAGTCACTGCAGTGAACATTTGTGTATACTGTGGGACACACTGGCACACCACAGCTTCCACAAGGAGATTTCTTTTCAGTTTCAGAAGAAGTTGCAAGGGTGGAGGGCAGATACTAGGGGAGAGGGAGATGAGAAAGACTGAGGTACACAATATGAAGTACACACACACACACACACACACACACACACACACACACACACACACACACACCTCTCTCACTCTCTCAATAAAAGTTTAAAAAAATAAGACAATTTCTCTACAGATTGCAATTTAAAGCACTACTTTGTAGAACTTATTTTCACTTGTTTTGCCCACGATAAAACTGTAAATCATGTAGAATAAAATATATTATCTTCCACAATTAAAAAAAAAAAAAAAAGGAGGGTAATCTCTGTAAAGCCAAACATAGTATTCAATGATTTCTCTTACCGGTCAAAAGCAATTAACAGTTCAAAATCAAGAAGTCAAAACCACTTTATAAAAACCTAACATCAGTTCTTCATATTTAACATAAAACTTTCAAAATCCAATCTAGGATGGAAACATTAGCTTGCAGACAGTTTCTTAAAGCTCTACGATACAACATGGCGACTACAGTAAATGACAATCGAAAGCTGTGTTCCTTAAAAAATGCCAAGCGTATATGTTAAGTAGCCTTATCATACAAATGATCTTATCAAGGTAACCTCGCTGGATTCTGACACTCTGCATTACTTCAAAACAGAGTGTATACAGCAAGCCATACAATTTTATCCACCACTTTAAAAAACTAAGCGCACTTCTCAATTCTCGCTACAGTGTTCTTTATTGTGCTTCATCCTACAGCCAACTAGCTGCTAATATCTGTCGCCTTTGGACTGAATATTATGGTGGAAGAGCTAATCTTTTTTGTTGAATAATTCTTAGGTTACAGAACTACACTTGCAACAAAGGATTAAAATTGTACAAAGAGCTGTGTTGATTACAGAATAAGGAATTATTACATTTGGAGGAATTTTTTTGATACAGGCTGTTCTGTGTAGTCCTGTCTTGGAATTCACTCTGTAGACCAGACTGGCCTGGAATTCAAAGAGATCCACCTGCCTCTGCCTCCTGAGTGCTGGGATTAAAAGTGTATGCTACCACCCATCTTAAATGTGCTCTTACTAAGTTTTCATAAATGTCTCAAGTTATGCACAACAAAATACTCTGGCGATTACCTCCTGAGGCAGAGTGCAATGTGAAATCAGCACCCCTCAGTGAGGCAGTGGGGCAGGCAGGACAGTGACGCTTCTGTAAATCAGCAGCAGAGCGGCCGCTAAAGCGGGGTAAAGACTGCAAACGCCAAGGGAACCTGACGTACCTGAGACAAGCTGCAGCAAGCTCCGAATAAAGCGTATTTCTAACAGAGGCTCCTTCAGCCCAGGGGCAGTTACTCTAACCTTTGATAGAGTCCTCTATCAAAGAAGCCCCACCATTAACTAATGCATGCAACCCAAAGGTCTTAAGTCCCCAATCTGTCCAAGACTTAAAACAAAGCTTAATCTTCACAGAAAAAATACTTAGGAAATGAAACAAAACCATCATTTGTTAAACCAAATATAACCAACACAGAAATTTTAAGAAAACAAAACGATATAGGTTAAAATATAAGCAACTGCTATTTAAAAATGTGTCTATTACTCATGACTCTTTATAGGTCTATAATGCCATAGTGCAATGGTCAAAAAAGGGAGGGGAGAGGTGTTAAGCCCAAAGAGAAAACTTCATCCTAATAAAATAAATCTAAGCCAACAACAAACAAATAAAACCTCTTATTTTCATTTTAAATTTCATTTTTAATTTCATTTCAAATTAACTGGGGGCTGAATGGAGTATCACTTAGCATAACAAAGGCATCCCAGAACAAATCAACTCTCATTAACACTTTATCTCTCTGTGCTTTTAGTCCCCTTTACAGACCACCTGTTGTATAACAAATCTCTCAGTACCTCCTTTCGCTCTAAAAGCCTTAGAGACTAGGAAGTGTCGGCACATAACTGGTAGGATGCAGGTCTGGCTAGGTGGAGGCCCTTCCTTAGATCCCTCAAACAACACAACCTCGGTACTTACTACCTCCAACCAGACAGTCAAACACTAGGCTTCTTACAGTATGAATCCAATCTCCTTTCTAGCTTCTGAGAGGGCCTAACTCACTTCATTTTAGAACAGGCAGCCGTGTTAGGCCTCAAGTTTCAATTACCCCCAGAAGGACAACCCAGGCTTCTTGGGAAAACTGCAGACAAAGGGGCAGCCAGTCATCAACTGACCTGATACCTGGCCAGAGGCTTAGAACAAATACGAAAATGTACCTAAAAGGTAACCCTCTCTCCCTCAAGGTATAAACGAATCAAAAGTGTACAAATATCCTGTAAGCTCAAACAATCCTGATGAAGGTGACCCAACCGCAACTGGAAAACTATTAATTGGCTTTAAGAGGGACCTGCAAGCTTCCCTTGTGGTTGCCACCATTTTGCTTTGACTGTTGACCTCCTCGTGCTGGCTGTTTCTGCAGAGATAAAATGTCCTTTGTCTTTGCATACATTCGAATCTGGAATCTTTCAGCAATTCTCAGATTCTTACACTAGGACCACAAAATACCACACCCAAAACAACCTCTAACACATCAGATCACCACCGTACAATATCTAACTCTTAAGTTGAGGGATCTGTAGCCTGACGAGTTATGACAGGCATTTCAAATAGCAGATACCCAGCAAAGGCAGAAGAAAAAGAATCAAAAAGATTGTATTAGAGATAAAAAGAAGAGAGGGAGATACAGATTGAACAAAGGCAAGAAAGCGAAATACAAAATTTGGACGAGGAGGAGGACAATGTAAACAGTGAGACGGTGCTGCAGAGAAGGCTCGGCTGCCTCCAGGCGCACAGGCAAAGGTGCACCACCCTGACTAGAGGCAGAGTTGCCTGATAAAGTATTTTAAGACAGTCTTAGGACAAACAAAGCCCTGGATACTGGGATGAACTGAATCCAGAATTTAATCTTTCTTTTTTCAGAAAAAGTTGTTTTGGTTTTTTTTTCCGGAGCTGGGAACCGAACCCAGGGCCTTAGCGCTTTACCACTGAGCCAAATCCCCAACCCAGAAAAAGTATTTTTATAGTATTTTATTTCAGTTGTACAAGTTATTTTTAAGAGCTTTAGTCAAGCCTAAACCTAAGTTTACATTAACAACTGACTTTAATACTCTCAAATGGAATAGCAGCATTGATGGTAGGTTTTAAAAACAAAAAAATGTAAGTTCTGGTAATTTACAGTAACATCGAAGAGAATGTTTTTTGGTATGGATAAAACAAATAAAAAGATGCTAAAGATCCTGGGTCAAAAGCTAGAACTTGTCAAAATAAGTTTTAATCTGGATAACAATGAATGTAATACAAAAGACAGCAGGCAAGACCTGAAATAAGCATATTTTAAAGGTACAGGACTATAAGAACTGATAAAGTATGGTGTCTATAGCTAATAGAATTTAAAGTCATTTCAAAGGGAAGAACATTTTGATTGTCCAAAATAAAAATGAGTTAATGTGGGGTTGGGGATTTAGCTCAGTGGTAGAGCGCTTGTCTAGGAAGCGCAAGGCCCTGGGTTCAGTCCCCAGCTCCGGAAAAAAAAAAAAAAAAAAAAAAAAAAAAAAAAAAAAGAGTTAATGTTATTCAGAGTGGAAAACACAAAAACTAACTAAGACTCCTGCTTTACATTGTCTTTCCAAAACTGATTAAGAAATCCATAGAAAGCTAGGATTCAAGGTTGACAATATTTATGAGATTTTTTTTTTTTTTTTTTTTTTTTTGAGACAGGGTTTCTCTGTGTAGCACTGGCTGTCCTCAAACTCAGAGATCCCCAGCCTCTACCTGAGTGCTGGGATTAAAGGTGTGTACCACCACAGCCAGGCTATTTAATGAGTTCTTTAAAAGCTATATGAAGTTCTGACACAAATATAAAGCTAATAATCTTTCCATGGTATAAGGATGTTTATGTGGGATCAGATTCTCTTCATGGCCTTTTCTTTGTGTGTTTGAGTTAGTGCAGATGCACATGGGGGAGTGGGAGCACATATAGAGACCAGAGTTCCCCAGTGGCTGCTATCTTCCTCAATCACTATTTTTTGAGACAGTCTGTCCATCAAAGCTCAGCATTAATCGTGTCTCTGCATCCTCGGCAGCGAGGTCACAGGCTCATGCTACCACACTCAGCTTTCACACAGGTGTTAGGAATGAACTTGGGTCCTTGTGATTTGCACAACAAACATTTGACTGAACATCTCCCCTGCCCCATAGTCTTTCCTTATACTAGTTCTTTGATTAGAAGACCCTATAACTAAAATTACAGGATGTTAAGCCAAATGCTTTTAATTTCAGAATGTTTTTTATATATGTTTACCAGGAAAAAGTTTTTACTAATGAGTATGTGTAAATAAAAACAAAAACAACAGTAAAAAAAACCCCAAAACTTTAAGCTGTAAATTCAAGTTGTCGTCGGACAAGCAGGACTGACTGGTTCTGTGGATCTGACATTCTTTGTTTTCTCTAACCATTTATTTCCTCCTAAGCCTAACCAACTTCCACTGCTATTACCTGTCACCATCCTTTACTTCCTTCAGACAAAAACAAAGATGGTCAGCAGACTATTTATACATGTGTACACACACATGTATATAAACAAATAAACAGACACAGCAAAGAGCCCCAGATGAAGACGTCAATAACACTGCAAGGTAAGAACAAAACAACTGACTCTTCTCTCTGATAACACAAACTATGGCTGGTCATTATAACTCACCAGACGGCTCCTCGGGCTCACTTTCATTTTCCTCCTCAGGTGGGGCTTGAGGAGGTGGCGGGGGAAGCTTCTTCTCCTTCTCTGCTTTGGCATTTCTTTCTTCTTCTGAATAATATTCATCTTCTGAGAGGTTGGCCAAGCTTTCATCCATTTCTCTGTATTCTACCTACATGGAGATTATACCAGAAAAAAACAAATACAATGACAATCTCAATCATGGGTTCTATTTGGAATCATCAATGGCTCAATTAATTGCTTTCAAACTTCAAACTCTAAAGGAATAACAATGATCAAGCCAATCTGTCATAGTTACTAAAGACAAAAAGTCCCAAGAAAGGACACAGTGTCAGTTCAGGTTTAGCCCAATCTGTAACCTTTACATCCTAAGACTGGTACATCTCTGGCTCAAGAGCTCCTCCTGTAGGTTTTTTCAGTGTGTATATTATCATGCTCACATACTGAGAGTAATTATGGCCCTCATCCAAAAATACAGTTAACTAGTGGCTCATTCCTGTAATTCCAGCACCCAGGTGACGTAAGTTAACCAACCTGAGCTACGCAGACAATTCCACGGCTCTGGTCTTACAGTGCCATGGACTGAGAGTTTAGTGCAGGCATCAGTTTCTATTCCCACTGCAACCACACTGGATACAACCACGCTGGATAGCCTTTTTCTGCTTTTTGCTATTATTTGTCTTTCTAATTGGCATACTGATGGCCCAGCCTAGCTTGTTAGACCTGCAAGGACCCAGGCCTTTTAACCGACATCCTCAGTAACACCTTTATAAAACTTCAAACTAATTTTGATTATAATTTCATGCTATTTTTAAAAGAGGGACAATTTTCAGGCAATAAAGCATTGTTATATATACCTCAAAGCTCTTAAAGCAAAGCCTGTCTACAGTGTTGGGATGACCATTCCTCACACACAGTATCAAATGGCTTGTAGTGTATCCCTGTGTTTTTAATTATTAATTACTATGCCAGGGTAGAGAGCCCAGGGCTAGCAACAGCCCATTACCAGCTCAACAGCCCTCTCAACAGCCCATTACCAGCTTTCTGTATGTAAATACTTGTTCTTCCTCCCCTGATTCTGAGGCTTTCTGAGGCCATGAAGGTCATATAAGCAGCCCCAACACAGCCAAAGGGCAACCCAAAGAGATGGCTCTGGAGTTGTCCGGCTGCTGACTAGTTCAGACTGGAATGTGGCTTTTTGGAGAATAAAGAGCTGAGGGAGGGAAGAATCAGATGACTGGGCAAGAGGAGCCAGAGCACAGAGGGAGTGACGCAGGGAGTTTAAGAGGTAAGAGTAACTTAGAGATTCTCAGGACTAAATGAGGTGACCTTAGTCAAAATTCTCCAATCTCCCTTGAGGAGAGGGAACACAAGAGTCCCACCTCCAGTAAGTATGACAAGGCCTCAAGTGGAGGGACTGAGTCACTAATATACAGTCAAATTTTCTGATCTACAATTGTTCCTGTCTAAAAAGAACTGCAGGGAGTTAGGCCTGACACTTACTGATGCCATGGCTGCCCCCCGGGGAAGTCCTACCAGCAGCTGAGATAAAAGCAGATACTTACACCAACCACTGGACTGAAATCGGGGATCCCTATGCTTGAATTAGGGGAAGGATTGAAGAAGCTGAAGGGGAGGGTGACCCCTTAGGAAGACTAGCAGTCTCAACTAACCCAGACCATAGGAAGCTCCCAAAGACTCAGCCACCAACCTGAAGCATATACAGCAGAGGTCTGTCCAGTCTGGCCTCAGTGGGAGAAGATGCGCTTAATCCTTGAAAGACTTGAGATCCCAGGGAAGAGCACCCTCTCAGAGGCAAGGGGGAGGAGGAATGGGATGAGGAATTGTGGGAAGGAGGAATGGGAGAGGGGAGCAATGACTGGAATGTAAATAATTAAAATTTTTTAAAAAAGTAACTTAGTGGGGATGCAATGGCAGAAAAGATTGTAGCTAAGAGTCTGCCCCAGTAAAAAGCCAACAACTTTATACTATATAAATGTCTCTGCATCTTATTAAACCCCAAGCAGATCCCCCAAAACCACCCCCAACAGCAGTGACCTCAGCTTCCTTTTTAAGAACTTTTCTGTGTGCTGTATATACACAGGTGTTAATTAAGCACTCTTTCTTGCACATTCTAAGGCCAAAGGAGGAAACTGGGTGTCCTGTTCTATTACTCTCTGCTTTATTCCCTAGATACAGGGCCTCTTACTGGACCTGACACTTGGCTAACAGCCAATAAACTTCTAATAGCTTCCTGTCTCTTTTTCCCCACAATGCTGGCCAGTGGGACCCACATCCGTCAGCTTGCCTTTTATTTCTTAAATGGATGTACACCATTCTACTGAAGTTACAGTTCACACTAGCTCCAAGTCTGGCTTTGAGGCATGACTCCCCACCTCTCTCCTGCTGCTACATTTTTTTGTTTTAACTTATTTTGGTTCCAAGTATTTTTGTGCACCATATGCATGTACTGTTCACATAGGACAGAAGAGGGCACTGGGTCCCCTGCACTGGAGTTACAGACAGATTGTGAGTCACCATTGGGTACTAGTCCTCTGGGAGAAGAGCCAGTGCTATTAACCACTGAGCCATCTCTCTAGCTCCACATCCTTGCTTCTAATTGTCCCCCAAATAAACACTTATCTCATGTTTCTTTTGAAAGTTTAGGAGCTGATCACAGAGTTGGGAAATGACTCCTGGGATAAAAGTACAAACAAAACAGATGGAAATTAAGACCAGAATCCCCAGCACCCACAGAAAAGGGGGCCAAGAATGAAGGTCGACATGCAGTCCCAGTGCTCAAGAGATATAGGGGATTCTTGGAGTAAGCTCACTAGACAGACATGCAAAATCAAAAATGCAAGAAGTTTGGGGTTCAGAAAATAAAGTACAAAGCGATTACAGAAGACACTCCATATCAACCCGGCTTCCACATGCACACAAACTTAAGCACACACACACATAGATAGCATACACCAAACAACAAAAGGGCAAATCAAGATGGAAAAAAAGAATTAAACACAAGAGAATTACAAAGGCACCAATCTTATAGAATTCCCCCAGCTGACCAACAGATTCAATAGTTCCAACAAAACTCCCTGTGCTGAGACTGAGAAGTCAGTAAAACTCAGAAACTAGAGAATCCCTGAGTTTGCTGTCACCAGGGAGCTCCAGGCTCAAAGAAAGATCCTGTATTAAAAAATGATTTGGAGCTCTCTGCTCCTCCCTGCTCCAGAGACAGCCGCATCCTCTTGTGCAGTGCCAGCCTCATCTCATAGACAAGATGGTGAAGGTCGGTGTGAACGGATTTGGCCATATTGGGCACCTGGTTACCAGGGCTGCCTTCTCTTCTAGCAAAATGGACATGGTTGCCATCAATGACCCCTTCATTGACCTCAACTACATGGTCTACATGTTCCAGTGTGACTCTACTCATGGCAAGTTCAACGGCACAGTCAAGGCTGAGAATGGGAAGCTTGTCATCAATGGGAAGCCCATCACCATCTTCCAGGAGGGAGATCCCCCCTAATATCAAATGGGGTGACGCTGGTGCTGAGTATGTCGTGGAGTCTACTGGTGTCTTCACCACCATGGAGAAGGCTGGGGCTCACCTGAAGGGTGGGGCCAAAAGGGTCATCATCTCCGCCCCTTCAGCCGATGCCCCCATGTTTGTGATGGGTGTGATGAGAAATATGACAACTCCCTCAAGATTGTCAGCAATGCATCCTGCACCACCAACTGCTTAGCCCCCTGGCCAAGGTCATCCATGACAACTTTGGCATCGTGGAAGGCTCATGACCACAGTCCATGCTATCACTGCCACTCAGAAGATGGCCCCTCTGGAAAGCTGTGGCATGATGGCCATGGGGCAGCCCAGAACATCATCCCTGCATCCACTGGTGCTGCCAAGGCTGTGGGCAAGGTCATCCCAGAGTTGAACAGGAAGCTCACTGGCATGGCCTTCTGTGTTCCTACCCACAATGTATCCATTGTGGATCTGACATGCCGCCTAGAGAAATCTGCCAAGTATGATGACATTAAGAAGGTGGTGAAGCAGGCGTCCGAGGGCCCACTAAAGGGCATCCTGGGTTACACTGAAGACCAGGTTGTCTCCTGCAACTTCAACAGCAACTCTCACTCTTCCACCTTTGATGCTAGGGCTGGCATTGCTCTCAATGACAACTTTGTAAAGCTCATTTCCTGGTATGACAATGAATACGGCTACAGCAACAGGGTGGTGGACCTCATGGCCTACATGGCCTCCAAGGAGTAAGAAACCCTGGACCACCCAGCCCAGCAAGGATACTGAGAGCAAGAAAGAGGCCCTCAGTTGCTGAGGAGTCCCCCATCCCAACTCAGCCCCCAACACTGATCATCTCCCTCACAATTCCATCCCAGACCCCATAACAACAGGAGGGGCCTAGGGAGCCCTCCCTTCTCTCTTGAATACCATCAATAAAGTTCGCTGCACCCACAAAAAAAAAAAAAAAAAAAATGGAGAAATAATTGAGAAAGGCACCTGCTGTTAATCTCTGGCTCTATACAAACATAAACACATACGTATATACACATGTACTGGCATGCACACATGTATACATAGGCGCCCTAACAAACTACCCCCAAAACATTGTTTGTGGTTTTTTTAAAAAGAATAAAGTAGTTATATAATTCCTATAAAAAAGATCAATCAACATGATCTTCAACAGAGAGTTGAAGAGTTCACACATCTTGGTTTCAAAATCTTATATAAAAACACAGTAACCAGAACAGTGTTAGTGGCATGATAGAAAAACACAACAATGGAACCAGAAAAATATTCCTTAGATGCAATCCTGGGAGTAACAGAATAAGCCAAATACATACACTGGAACTGATTAAAGTTTAAAAGTTTTGAAACTAGAATAAAAAATAAATCTTGGGGGCTGGAGAGTTGGCTCAGTGGTTAAGAGCACTGACTGCTCTTCCAGAGGTCCTGAGTTCAATTCCCAGCAACCACATGGTGGCTCACAACCATCTGTAATGGGATCCGATGCCCTCTTCTGGTGTCTTAAGATGATGACAGTGTACAGTGTACTTATATAAAAACAAATAAATCTTTAAAAAATAAATAAATAAATCTTGGGCTGGAGAGGTGTCTCAGCAGTTAAAGAACATTGACTGCTCTTCCAGAGGTCCTGAGTTCAAATCCCAGCAACCACATAGTGGCTCACAACCATCTATAATGGGTTCTGATGCCCTCTTATGATGTGTCTGAAGACAGCTACAGTGTACTTACATATAATAAATCCTTTTAAAAATCTTACTTTAAAACACTCTTTTAAACCTATTTTTTAAAAATCTGAGCCAAGAATACGACTAGGTAGAGATGGGGATACAGCTCACCTAGTATAGAGCCTGCCTACTACACAGGATGCCTTGGGTTTGATCCCCAGAGCTGGATATAAATGTGTACAAATGACACACTGCAATTAAGAAGTGGATGCAGAGCTGAATGTGATGTTTAGTCCCAGCACACGGGCAAAGGCAGGTAGATCTCTGTTGAGTTTAAGGCTAGCCTAGTTTACAAATCTGAGTTCCAATACAGCAAGGGCTGTTCCACAAAGAAACCCAAATCCTCTGTCAAAAAAAACAAAAGGTGGATGCAAGTGATTAGAAACCTAAGGTCATCCTCAAGTACACAGTAAGTTTAAGACCAGCTTGGGTTGTCCTTTAAAAAAACTACAAACTTTTTTAATAGCTATCTTACATACAAATGTAGAAAACAAAAACAAAAACCATGTTCAACATCATCAGCCATTAAAAAAATGAACATCGAACTACAATGAAATAGCATTTCACAAAGACGGCTATAAAAAGACAGACAATGCTAAGTACAAAGATCTGGAGAAACAGAACCCACACACATTGCAAATGAAAAGGTGAAACTCTAGCTGCTACTTTAGAAAAGCATTTGGTAACAATTCCTCACAAAAGAAAAGCAGAATTCACATGTGACTCACCCATTATAATCCAGGTATTATGCAAAAGTAAATTTTATTTTCTCAGATGTAATTGTGTCTCAGAGGCTTACTGCTGAATAAGCTCACCCTTTCTAGCTCACACTGAGCTCTGGCTGCATTCAGCTGTTCTGCCCAAACTCCTCTCCAGGCTGGCTGGTTCAAACTGGCTTCTCAGCTTCTCACTAAATTGCTCTGCTTAGCCTCAAACTAACTCTGGCAATCTGTCCTAATCTTCTGGCTCCTTCTCCTGCTCTGGCTCATCTGCCTTCACCTGCAACTGTCTCTGTGAGACTGCCTTTCTCCCTCTCCCTCTCTATGCTGCTCTCTTAAGTTGCCACTCTTTTCTCTGCGGTTCTGGTGAGAGTTAGACGTATCCTATCCCTGACTCATTCTCAAGTCTGATTTGTCACTTTACCTACATTGTTTGGGATTTGAGATGTGTACTAGTAGGTCTTTGGCTCTGATCCCTTCCCAAAGCAGCCATGTTGCTGGATTAAAATTCCTCTACAGTATTATAAGAGACTTGAAAGTGTATGCTTGCATGCTGTACATTACTGTTCATAACTACATTATACATAACAGCAAAAGAAGTGAGACTCCCAAAAAAGTCCATCAAATGAGACAAAATCAAAGGTCCACATATACTGAGGCTGCATACAGAATATTCAGAAGAGGTAACTCCAGATAGTCAGACAGTAGACCAGTGATTGCCAGGGGCTGCAGGTAGGGAGATGAGAAAAGACAACTAGAATACAGGTGTCTCTGGGAAACAGTGAAATGTTCTAAACTGACTGTGGTGCTATTTTTATCTTATGAATACATAATTTAAAAGCAACACCGGCAAATTAATTATCTCAAATCTGTTTTGTTTTAAAGATTATTCATCCATTCATCCATTATGTACAGTATTCTGCCTGCATGTATGCTTGCACACCAGAAGAGGGCACCAGACCTCATTCTAAATGGTTCTGTGCCACCAAGTGGTTGCTAGGAATTGAACTCAGGACCTCTGAGAGAGCAGACAGCAATCTTAGCTTCTGAGACATCTCTCCAGACCTCAAATGTGTTTTAAATTATCTCAGTTTCTGGTCATGACTTGATAAAATGGAATCCTACTGGATTCTGCCTTCTTTCATGTCCAAGGGTTGAAGTCAACCTCTGTGCTTTTTTAATGCCTTTTTAAAACCAAAAGGGGGTGGGGTTGGACAGATGGCTCGGTGGTTGAGAGCAGTGGCTGCTCTTCCAGAGGTTCTGAGTTCAATTCCCAGTAACCACATAGTGGCTCACAACCATCTGTAATAAGATCTGATACCCTCTTCTGGTGTGTCTGAAGACAGCAACAGTGTACTCACATACATAAAATAAATAAATCTTTAAAAAAAAAACCAAAAACCAAAACAAAACAAACAAACAAAAAAAAAACTAATGCAGGCAGATTGAAATGTATTCAAATTATCTTGGGGGTAGGGTGTCACTGTGTGTTTTTTGCGGTCCCACATGCACTTTCTTCAGAAGTTTAAAAGAGGATTCTAGTTTTGTGAGTTTTAAAAACATGTTTGGCAGGTTTCTTTATGGCATTTTCACACATAATTAGTTCTGGTTGACCCTCCCTTGTCCCTCCCTCTCCATCTATATCCCAATACCCCACCTTCCTAATGCATGTCTGATAAAAGCCCACAAAAAACAAAACAAAACAAAAAAAAAACAAAAAACACCTTTCCTCCAAATTCATTTTAATGAGCAGTGAGTATGAAGTTCTCAAGCAGGAAGCGGAGGCTCTCTGGACCGACTTGCAAAAAAAAAACGATACCCAGCAGCCTGCACAGTGCAGTGACCACTCTGGAAGCCTAGGGGGCACTATAAGTTGAGCACAGGAATTTGAGATCTAACTGAGCAACATAACAAAATGTTTGTTAATCAAAACCAAAACAAGCCACGCCTAGTGAGACAGGCCTAGAACCCCAGTGACTCGGAAGGTTGACCCAGGAGCATTACAAGTTCAAGCCCTGTCTCAGTCACAAGATAAATTCAGGGCCAACCTGGCAACTTAGTTTCAAAATACCAAGAACTGGTGATACAGTACAGTGGTAGAGAACCTGTCTACCACACAAAAGGTTCAACTCCCCAGCACAGCAGGAGAGAACAGTGTACAAAAAGTTACCTAAGTCACACTTTACCCAACATTTGTATTTATCTTGAGGTGCTAGGGGCAGAAACGCTGGTTCTCAATCCTTGGCAACTCCTGTGCCATCCAGTCACATCCTTAGACTACTTCTTGTATGCATTACATACCCATCCATACATATCTCTTATTTCCAGATTGAGAATCTCTGGGAAAAGCCAATGCTGTGCAATAAAGCCGCACCACTGCTTGGCGATGTTACTGTATGAGGGCTTTTTTTTTGTTGTTGTTTTGTTTTGTTTTTTGTTTCAGTAACGACTGACACCTTGTCAAAACACCAAACTTTGAAACTAAACCTCACTTTATTCATTCTTAAAGTGAGGTTATTAACAATACCAGTGGTTTTCGAAAACGAAAAGCGCTGGCCCGGTGCCAAATGCACCATCTGGTATACTGAGGTGTGAGACAGAGGTTATCTGTGTATAGTGTTGGATCTGATGCCAAATCTTTATCTTTATATTAGCACCGTGACCAAACTGATACTCTTCATCCGCTTCCACATTTGTAAAAATCTACTCGGGGCCCACGATCCCGCTGGCTGCCAGGCCTGACAACCTTAGTTCGATCCTTAGCGTGGTGGAAAGACTAGGACGGACTTGGGCGAGCTGTCCGTACCTCAACTCGCAGACACACAATAAATGATTGTTTAAAAAAAAAAGGGGGGGGGGGAGTCTACACGTACTTGGCGTACAGCAAAACCTTGAAAAAGAAAAGAAAGGAAAAGAAAAGAAAAGAAAAGAAGAGAAAAGGGAAAGAGAGGTCTCTTCCTTTTCATGAAGCTTGACTCTAGAGCATCACACTCATCTCCCCCGTGCGCCCGACGTCCGCACACACCAGCCACACAGGTAGACAAACGCGTCGGGAAGCCATCTTTCCCAGTCAGAGGATCACGGTCACACCCTCCTGTGACCGATACCCCGGGTCCCCGCACAAAGGCCGGGCCTCCCTTACCCCGCCCCCACTCCCACCCGGGTCCCCGGGACCAGAGCCTGAACCCGGGTCTCACCTTCGCCCGCTTGCGTCGGCTGGTCCGTCGGCCCTCCGGGGTCTCGGCTATTCCTGTCTCCATGGGTGTAGCGGAGCCGGGCCCGGCTGTGGGCCCCGCCTGAGGCCCGGCGGACCCAGGCGGCTCGGCCAGGCCTCCGGGCGGCGAGGCCCGCGGAGGCTCCTTCTTTCGGGGAGTGCGCTCGCCCGCCGCCCCCGTAGCAATGTCGGCGGGGCCCGCCAGGCCCGCGGGCGGCGCGGCCACCTCAGAGCCGTTCTCGGCGCCGCCCGCCGCCCCGGGCCCGGCCTCTGTCCCAGCCGCTGCTGCCGCCGCCGCCGCTGCCGCTGCCGCCGCCTTCTTCCCAGACAACATCTCGGGCCGCCTGGCCGCCGCGGGCCGCAGGGGCCGCTCGGTCTGCCGCTCCGTGGGTCCGCAGCCGCCTCTCGCCTCTCCGCTCCGAACCCCACACGGTCCGCGCGAAGCCGAACACCTCCGCGTGCGCACGCGCCCTGCGCGCTCCCGCCGCGTCAGGACAAAAAGCAGCAGCTTGTCCCCCTGTTCAAGACCATAGAGCAGCGTCCCGGAGGCTAGAGCGGAGCCTCAGCATCGAGCGCGAGGCTGATCTAGAGCGCCCCCCTGCGATTGGGAGTCCGCCCTAGCACATCCCTTTGACCGGATTCTGAGCTCGGCTGCACCTCCCAGGATCATGTCCAACAAGGACTCTCAAGAGTCACTCCCGCATTTACCCATACACCATTCACTTCAACTAATACCGTTGAAGTAATAATAGTAGTAATAATTAATTCTTACTGCGGGACAAAGGTTGAAGTACGACTAAATTAATGACCACTTAATTATCCTGTGCTATGTACCTCAATCTTTAGAGCACTTGCCCAGAATGTATACGACCCCGAGTTATCCCCAGAGTTGAGTTAGGGAAACTAACTTCATAGCTGTCCTTCTTGGACTGTGTGAAAATAAAGAGTACACGACTTTCCACGGTAATAAAATAGAATTGAGGAAATTCTGGTTTGAGTCAAAGTAAACTCGCTCTTGTCGCCAAGCCTTGCTTATTTTCTTTCTTGGGGCGGCACACCGCCTACATTCATGCCCACTGCCATGCCTCCTTCATCCCCCATCTCTCCAGGCACATAACACTTCTTCAACGTAGGTCAGTTCTTTCTAATGTTGGAGAATGTGGGGGTTTATTCATGAGATGTTGAGATGTATAGGATGTTGGGGGAGGGGCGTTATTCGTCAGAGAAGAATGCTCGGACATGGGTTTAGGCCAATAGAAAGTCTTTATTAGCTGGCTGGTAACTACACTGGGTGCTTAAGATTTCAATGCAGCCTGGAGCCTTTCTCAGGGAGAGATTTTACGCACAAAAACAAAACAAAACAAAACAAAACAAAACAAAACCATGTCCTGGGTTGACATACTTGAGTTAACAAGAACAGTTAACCAGAAGCAGAACCACAGAAGCCAAAAAGCAAGATTAGAACATTTTCCAGAGCTGTGGGCTTTGATGGATTAGGTCTTTGTTTTAGTTTTGGCAGGTGGTGCTGTCTATGTGCTGAGTTTTACAGCTCGAATGGTACATCCACCATTGAGTTAGTCATGCTAAGGTCTTTCAGCCTACTAAGATCTGGGGCCCTGTTACAGGGTTTTGCTTGTTTGCTTCTTTGTTTGTTTAATTCTTCCAAGGTGGTGAAGTTGACTGCAAAAAACAGCAGGAGGAAGGTTGCCGGAGGAAATTCCATACTGTGATTTCGGTGATACAGGGTTGCCAGTATCCACCAAAATTCACTGAACTCTGTGAACAAAACAAACCTTTAAAAAGCGTGAAGGTAATTGTGCATGCCTTTAATCCCAAGCACATGGGAGGCAGAGGCAGGCTCTGAGTTTGAGGCCACCCTGGTCTACAGAGCAAGTTCCAGGATGGCCAGGGCTACCCTGAGAAACTTTATTTCGAAAAACAAGCCAACAAACAAAAACGGTATGCAAGAAGAAAAAAACCGCATTCACAGTACCATGTATGTCCCATGTGTGAAGTATGTTCTCATGGTCACAATCAGCAAAGTCAGCGACTATGGTAGAAGTCTATATCGAGGGACTGGAGCAGGCTTTGTGGGGAATGTAGAGAGCAATGTAGGGAAGAGTTGGCGATGGAAGGAAGGCTGGTGCTAAGCCCTGCTCCTCCATCATAAATTGTAGGGAGCGGCGCGGCCAAGTAAAGATGGCGCCGACAGCCAGCCCCGTCCTAATGTGAATAACTTACCGCTCATGCGCAGGCTTGTCCCCTGTCAGGGCAGCTGTATGATAATGAGGTGAATCTGGCGCCCTCCTGTGGTGAACAACAGTACTGCGCATGTGTGGGGTTTTGCACCTGACGTCAGCCTGGCTGGGGCGGTACTATGCTAATGGAAGTTCATGCCGTGCCAATCTCTGGAGGACAAGTAGCTGGGATGACAGTGGGGTGACTCGTGCCCCACCAATCCCTGAAAGAATATTAGCATACTGTTGTGTATATAAGGCGAGCAGCTTTGCCGCTTGGCACGGTAACATTTGAAGCTGTAACACTTGGAGCTGTAACATTCTTGGAGCTGTAACACTTAGGGCTGGCTGCTGCCGCCGCCGCCTCCCTGTGTCAAGAATGAAGGTGTCCTGCAGTAAAGGCTGTTGAGAAGAATGCAACTGTGTTGCGTCTTCCTTGCCTGCCGAGGTGGGCGCGACAAGTGGTGGCCCATTGGAGGAACTGAGGACATCCTCATGGATCTCAGAACTCTTCTGATTCAGGACGAGGGACGTCGGAAAGTTCCCGGATAAGGGAGGTAAGATAAATAAAGTTCTCTGGAGGTAAGCAGAGACGATAAAAGCCTTGGTATAGAGGCGGAAAGGTTTGGGAACTACGGCAATGTTGTTTCCAATTGATCCTTTGTGGGTAGGGCTTGTAATTTTGTTTCTTTTCTTCTTTGTGTGGGATAGAGAAGCCACAGAGGGCAAGCTTAAGCCCGGACCAAAACCTCTTTGGCGAATGGTCCCTGCCTGCTTAGAGGATAAACGATGTGAGGATGATGAGGCTGATCTTGAGGAAGAGGCTGCTCAGTGTGAGAGGGAGAGACTAGACAAGAAAGCAGTTATACCAACAGCACCTCCATATAACCTTCAATATAAAAGCATGGTGAAGCCAGCAGGGGCTGCTTCCTTTTGCCCAGAGGTGTGGAAAGAGATGGGATGAAGTTTTCCAGTGTTTCTGGAAGCTAACGGGCATAGATATCACGAACCCATTGACTTTAAGACTATGAAGCAATTGGCAGAATCAGTCAGAACCTATGGGGTCAGTGCAGCTTTTGTTATGGCTCAAGTTGAGGCTGTTGCTAGGTATTGCCTCACCCCTGGGGATTGGGGAAGTCTGGCTAAAGCCTGCCTCTCCTCAGGTCAATACTTAGATTGGAAATCTTATCTTTTTGAATACGCTAATACTCAGGCCGCCATTAATCTGGCCTCAGGAGTAGACCCTCAGAGACATTGGGACGCTGACATGCTATTGGGTCTAGGGAGATTCGCTCTGGACCAGACTGGTTATCCAGAACAAGTTTATAGCCAAATTAATGAAATAGCCATCAAGGCATGGAAAGCACTGCCTAATAGGGGCGCAGTCTCCAGGAACCTTACCAAGGTTCTGCAAGGGCCCACGGAGCTGTTTTCAGACTTTGTAGCCCGTATGGTAGAGACCGCGACCAAGATCTTCGGAGACCCTGATACAGCCATGCCTCTCATTAAGCAGCTGGTGTATGAGCAATGTACAAAAGAATGTAGGACTGCTATAACCCCATACAAACATAAAGGTTTAGAAATTTGGATGAAAGTCTGCAGGGAACTGGGAGGACCATTGACTAATGCTGGCCTAGCGGCAGCTGTGATGCAGTTAGGGAAAACCGCCACCACGGATACCTGTTTCAAATGTGGCCGTAAAGGGCATTATCGAAGACAGTGTCCTGAAAGGAGTAAGGGGAGAATTAGCGATAGACCCAAGCAGCCTGGACTATGTCCACGGTGTAAGAAGGGAAACCACTGGGCAAATGAGTGTCGATCTGTGAAGGACTTGGATGGCCGACCCCTATCGACAGGATATGGTGGTGCACAGCCAAAAAACGGACAACGGGGCCCACGTCCCCAGGGCCCTCAAATATATGGGGCTCTGCAGGGCGATCCTAAGAATCCTTTGCTACAATTTTTTATTGAACATCCAGTGATCTTTCCTAAGGTCACTGCCTCAGAGCCTTTGTCTGGAGCGTTAGATATTTATACAGATGGCTCCAAAACAGGTGTAGGTGCCTATATGGTTGATTCTCAAGAACCAGTCTTAATTCAATACAGTCCAGGCACCCCCCAAATTACAGAATGTAAAATTGTATTGGAAGTTTTTAAAAGATTTCATGATTCTTTTAATTTAATTTCTGACTCTGCTTATGTAGTTAATGCTGTGCGCTCACTTGAAATTGCAGGGCCAATTCGGTCGACTAGTACCGTATGTCAAATTCTTTTAGAATTACAAAAATTGATTTGGGCCAGAAAAAATAAATTTTTCATACAACATATTCGAGCCCATACTAATTTGCCTGGTCCCATGACCAGTAATAACGCCCTGGTGGATGCTAGTACTCGTAGAGAGTTTACTTTTCATGCTGCTCTGGTTGATCTCGCTAGAGAATTTCATCAAAAGTTTCATGTTCCTGCCTTTACTCTTCAACAAAACTTTAAAATCTCTAGAGCTACAGCCCGTGATGTGGTGTTATGTTGCCAGAATTGTGTTCAATTTCACCACCCTCCTCATGTGGGGATTAACCCTCGTGGTCTGATCCCGCTAAAACTTTGGCAGATGGATGTCACACACATATCTCAATTTGGAAATTTAAAATATGCTCATGTTTCTGTTGATACATGTTCTGGTATTATACACGCTACTCTGATGACTGGTGAAAAGGCTCGTAATGCCATTAGTCATTGCTTAGAGGCATGGGCGGCCTGGGGAAAGCCTGATAGTCTCAAGACAGACAACGGGCCTACCTACACAGTAAAGTCCTTTCAGACATTTTGCCAGACAATGCAGGTCGGTCATACTACAGGATTACCATACAATCCCCAGGGTCAAGGAATTGTGGAAAGAGCACATTGTACCTTAAAAGAGCTTATACAAAAACAAAATGAGGGAATCGCCAGCGGCCGAACACCAAAAGAACAACTTTCTTTAGCTCTTTTTACTCTAAATTTCTTAATTTTGGATGTGCATGGCCGCTCTGCTGCGGATCGCCATGCTGCTACTACACCTATAACTAATGCAGAAGTAAAGTGGAAGGATGTCTTAACTGATGAATGGCGTGGCCCAGATCCCGTGATTTCGAGATCTAGGGGAGCTGTTTGTGTTTTTCCGCAGAATCAAGAAAATCCAATTTGGGTACCTGAGCGCTTGACTCGAAAATTACCTTCTGCTCTTCCTGAAGATGAGACTACAAACCCTACTATTACTACTGGGAATGGTAATGCTGATGCAGATTGCTGTCCTCAACAGCACTAGGCTGGACCCCATCACAATTGAAGACTTTACCTCATGGGTTACCAATGCTTTCTCCTTTTTTAAGGAGTGGGCGGGCATGTTTGCCTGGGGAGCTATTGTCCTCCTGGGATGCGGAGTACGTCTCTGGCTTATTGGCCGTTTAAAAGGAACATGCCAGACACAAAAAGCGGTTGTTTACAGGCTATGACCGCCATTGACAATGGTGCTTCTCCCAATATATGGCTGGCCTCTTTGAAAGATTAAGAGTTCGCCCTAGATCATTTTGTCACAGTCATGTGGGGTCATTGTATCCAGGGACGGGCAACTTTCCTCGAACTCGGACCAACCTAAGACACGGGGCCCGGTGGCGATAGGGTGACCCAGCGACGGGTAAGGCCGAGTCATCGTAAGGAACGACCTAAGACAGGAGCAATGACAAGGTTGACGTGACACCCAGATCTAGACCAGTCATTTTATTAAACAAAAAAGGGGGAGATGTAGGGAGCGGCGCGGCGAAGTAAAGATGGCGCCGACAGCCAGCCCCGTCCGAATGTGAATAACTTACCGCGCATGCGCAGGCTTGTCCCCTGTCAGGGCAGCTGTATGATAATGAGGTGAATCTGGCGCCCTCCTGTGGTGAACAACAGTACTGCGCATGCGTGGGGTTTTGCACCTGACGTCAGTCTGGCTGGGGCGGTACTATGCTAATGGAAGTTCATGCCGTGCCAATCTCTGGAGGACAAGTAGCTGGGATGACAGTGGGGTGACTCGTGCCCCACCAATCCCTGAAAGAATATTAGCATACTATTGTGTATATAAGGCGAGCGACTTTGCCGCTTGGCGCGGTAACATTTGAAGCTGTAACACTTGGAACTGTAACATTCTTGGAGCTGTAACACTTAGGGCTGACTGCTGCCGCCGCCGCCTCCCTGTGTCAAGAATGAAGGTGTCCTGCAGTAAAGGCTGTTGAGAAGAATCCAACCGTGTTGTGTCTTCCTTGCCGGCCGAGGTGGGCGCGACAATAAATAGGCGATATATTGTATAAAAAGATGTAAGCCTGTTACTCTCCCTTCCCCCTAATGCCTGGTTGTCACTGTTCTGCCCCCTGTCTTTATGAATCTGAACTAGCTTATACTTCAAGGTACACCGTCACAGTAGAGGAGCCAAGGCAGCAGTAGCTAGGGCGAGCTGGTCGCATCATATCCATGATCAGGAAGCATGGAGTGATGGAGGCATGTGCTACTCAGCTTCCTTTCTCCGTCTTATACAGGAAAGGAATCCTGGGAGAGCTGGAATCCTGGGAGACCTGGCCAGTTTTCCCACTTCAGTGAAGACACTCCCCCCCAGGCATGTCCCAGGCCCAATTCCCAGGAGGTCCTGTCACTAAAATGAACCATCACTCTAGGCAAGCACCGTACCACCTGGCCTACATCTCCAACTCCCCATAGTTTATTTATCCATTCATTTATCAATGCATAGTTGATTGCTTCAGACTTTCTGGACTTTCAATCTTTTTCCTTATTTTTAAAAGCTTTTAAAGCCTGGTGCCTTTAATCCAATCACTTGGGGGGGGGGACAGAGACAGGCGGATCTCTGTGAATTTGAGGCCAGCCTAGTCTACAGAGTAAGTTCCAGGACATCCAGGGCTATTAACAGAAGATCCTGTCTCAAAATAAAGGATAAACAAAGAATTTTTTTTTTTTAATTTTAGTATATGTGGGAGGTGCTACAGCATAGGTATGGAAGTCAAAGGCAATTCTCAGAGTTCAGTTCTCCCTTTCCAAAAGGGATTCCAAAGACCAAACTCAGTTCATCAAGTTTACTGATTGGGCCACCTCATTAACACAACACACACACACACACACACACACACACACACACACACACACACACACTGGTCTAGCATGCATGAGGCCCAAGATCCAATCCTCAGTATGCAATACGTAAGTAAACAAAGAATGAATGGTGCATGGTTGTTTAAAAATGTTTAAAGGGTGACTCTTCCAATTCTCTGAGGGCATTCTCAAGTGAGGCAACTAACTTATCCACTTTTCAAAAGTTAACCTCTGCCAGGTAAGGTAGCGCACGCCTATAATCCCAGGAGCCAGAGGCGCGAGGGCCACGCATTCTAGACCAGCCTAGCTGCATGGAAATACCTGTCTCAAAAAAATGAAACAGGGTTGGGGATTTAGCTCAGTGGTAGAGCACTTGCCTAGCAAGCGCAAGGCCCTAGGTTTGGGCCCCAGCTCCGAAAAAAATAAATAATACAAAGCAAAAAGTCAGCACCTCAGGGTTACTGTTGCTGTGATGAAACACCACGACCAAAAGCAACTTGGGCAGGAAAGGGTTTATTTGGCTCGCACTTGTGGAAGTGATGTGGCCCCTGTTCATCATCAAAGGAAGTCAGGACAGGAACTCACACAGGGCAGGAACCTGGAGGCAGGAGCTGATGCAGAGGCCATGAAAGGGTGCTGCTTACTGGCTTGCTTTCTCTGGCTTGCTCATCCTGCTTGCCTATAGAACCCAGGACCACCAGCCCAGGGATGGTGCTACCCACAATTGGCTGGTCCCTTTCCCCATCAATTCCCCATCAATCACTAATTAAGAAAGTACCCTACTCCAGCAGTCTGGAGCTTGTGGAAGCTCTGCCCCAAATGCTCTGTCTGAGATAAAGAATGGTTCCTAGTCTAGATTGGACTTCCTTGAAAAACCTCCATGGTCCATGCTGCCACCGCCGCCAGGAGCCATGTTGCTATATATGGCCCATGCTACAGCTAGGGGCTGTGCTGGTGTCTGTGGTCCTGTGCTGCCCCTGCAGGCCACGCTGATGCTCATAGACTGTGTTGCTATCAGAGGCCATGTTGGCATCGGTGATCTGTGTCGCCAACAGGGACTGTGTAGATGTCCGTGGTCCTTGCTGCCACCCAGGACCATGTTGCAGTCCATTTTCTGTGCTGCAGCTGGAGTGGATGTGGATGTCCATGGTCTGTGCTGCCACCAAGGGCCATGTTAGTGTCTGTGGTCCTTAATGACACCAAGGACCATGTTGATCTCCATGATCCATGCTGGGGTCACGATCCATGCGGGGACCATGGTCCATGCAGTCGCTGGAGGAACCATGCGGAAGTCCATGATCTGTGCTGCTGCTGACTCTTATGGACAAGGGAGCTTCTTCTGCAGAGGTATCAATGCTTCCGGACCCATCGTTGAAAATGAGAGACAATTGAAGGCTTCTGCAACATCCGTTCTTCCTCTCTCCCCAAAAAAAGAAACAGTCTAGACAGAAGGCTACTAAAGAGAGTCCTTTAAAATCGTGATAAAGATATTGCTGAAGCGTAGCTCTTTGTTTTTGACAGCTTCTGGTGGGGTGATGGGCAAGGACTCACTTATCTATAAGGTGCTGGCCACTGGGAGTTTGACCATGTTCTAATGAATCTATGGGCAACACAAATTGTACTTGGTGTATTGGGAGTGGGGAGAGAGAGGGAGGGTAGAACTGGGAGGAATGGGAAGTGAGTGTGGTCAGGGGTCATTTTTTGAAATTCCCAAGTAATCAATAAAAATATTTTGTTGGGGGGGGGGCTGGAGAGATGGCTCAGTGGTTGAGAGCACTGACTGCTCTTCCAGAGGTCCTGAGTTCAATTCCCAGCAACCACATGGTGTCTCACAACCATCTGTAAAGAGATCTGATGATCCGATGCCCTCCTCTGGTGTGTCTGAAGACAGCTACAGTGTACTCATATAAATAAATAAATAAATAAATAAATAAATAAATAAATAAATAAATAGTTTCTTTAACAATATTGAAAACAAGCAAGCAAATATCATACAGGCTTTCCTTTCTTTTCTTTTTTTTTTAAAGATTGATTGGTTGATTATAAGTACACTGTAGCTGTCTTCAGACACACCAGAAGAGGGCATCGGACCCCATTACAGATGGTTGTGAGCCACCATGTGGTTGCTGGGATTTGAACTCAGGACCTCTGGAAGAGCAGTCAGTGCTCTTAACCACTGAGCCAAGTCTCCAACCCCAGGCTTTTCTTTCTTACATCTCAGTTTTGTGGAGGTATTTTCTTTCTTTCCTTTTTTTATTTGTTTTTTGTTTGTTTTTCTTTTTGAAACAGGATTTCTCTGTGTAGTCTTGGCTATCCTGGAACACTCTGTAGACCAGGCTGGCCTCAAATTCAGATATCCACCTGTAGAAGCATTTTCTTAATTGAGGTCCCTTCCTCTCAGGTGATTTTAGCTAGTGTCAAGTTGACATTAAGTTATCCAGCATATTTAGCAAGCTAGTATCTAACTTTACAGATTAGGGCCACTTAACCAACATTAAGAAGTCCATCAAGAGCTGGGGAGATTGTTCTGTTTGTAAAGTACTCACTATGCAAGCACAAGAACGTGAGATTGATTCTTGTAAAAAGCTAGATGTGGTGGTGTCCTCTTGTAATCCCAGCACTGGGGAGGTGGAGATAGGAGAAACCCTGGGGTTTGCTGGTCAGCCATTCAAAACAAATCGGTGAGCACCCAAGTCCCAGTGAGAGATTCTGTCTCAAAAAAAAATAAATAAGGGGGTTGGGGATTTGGCTCAGTGGTAGAGCGCTTGCCTAGGAAGTGCAAGGTCCTGGGTTCGATTCCCCAGCCCCGAAAAAAAGAAAAATAAATAAATAAATAAATAAATAAATAAAGACAGCTACTCATACATGATATAAATAAATAAATCTTTAAAAAAAATAAATAAAGTTGATTGCTCCTGAGGAATGATAGGAATGTTCTCTGGGCCCCCCACCCAAACACAAATAATCAAAGCACAAAAATAAGCAGAAAGTCCCACCCCGTGGTCAAATGTACTTCCTGACAAGCCTGGTGACCTGGGTTGGATCCCCAAGACCACTGTGGCAGAAGGTTCTCATTCATTCATACATACACTAATAATAAATAAGCAAGTATATTCTGGGTTGTTTTTTTTTTTGCTGTTATTCTGTTTTTGTTTTTGTTTTTTTCAGACAGGGTTTCTCTGTGTAGCCCTGGCTGTCCTATATCCAGCTTCTGTAGACCAGGCTGGCCTCAAACTCAGAGATCCACCTGCCTCTGCCCCTGAGTGCTGGAATTAAAAGCATAAGCCACCACCACCTGACTAAAATATAATTTTTAAAGTAAATCGAATATGTGGGCAGCCTCTGCAGACGTACTGACAGTCCCCTGATGTGACTAGGAAAGTGCACAGTAATCTGTTTGCCTTGTCTCCACGTTATAGATAATTTTTTTTTTTTTTGCAGTCTCCCCCATGATGAGAGCAGATGGCCCACAGCATTGGCTGTTTTCTTCCAGGGGCGCCCAGAAGTGTTCGATGGGCAAGGTACTGCTGAGGCCCTACATCACTCGGCTGCCATGAGGGTGTCAGGAGATGGTACTTGCAAGGCTGCAGGCCAGAGAGCCTGACACACAGTGGGCCCTTAAGACATAGGAGAAGTTATTGTTATGCGATAGCAGGGCGGGGGGTGGGGAGCTGGTTATGAATCAGAGGAGTGGGTGGCCATGCCTCCTGTTATGGAGGGGACTGAGGCAGGGGCCTGGGGCCTTGCCCCTCTGTGCCATAATGTTGGGGGAACTAATTTTTCTTCTGAGGAGTTTCCACGGGTTCCTGGCTTCTTCTGGCACCATAGGGGCCATCTTGGCTTGGTTGTTAAGCTTTAAGCCCGTCTTGTTTGCCTTCCTCCTCCTCCTGCTGCTGCTCAGCAACTGGCTGGTCAAACAGGAGACCAGCTGGGCTCTCTCCCCACCCCAGGTGAGCAAGAGGTCGCTTAGCTCGAACTAAGGGTTATGGGACTCTCACGGCTGCACTGACAGGGTGGTGAGGAGGTTAGTGGGGCCTAAGGATGAGGGGTCAGGCTGAAGAATTTTAAGACTCTGAGCTAAGGCCTTTCTCTGTGGTCTCCTCTTGGGTGGACAAATTCCTTCACTAACTGACTGAGCTGTGAAATGGGAACCATACTAGACTCTCCCACACTGTGTTCCTTTGTGTTTCAGCAACACAGTCAACTATTTCATTGTCCCCAAGGTCTTTTTTTTTTTCTTTCTTTTTTTTTTCGGAGCTGGGGACCGAACCCAGGGCCTTGAGCTTGCTTGGCAAGCGGTTCTACCGCTGAGCTAAATCCCCAACCCCCCAGTCAACTATTTCAAATGAAAAAAAAAAACCTTTAAATTGATATACATGGGCACACACACACACACACACACACACATGTTCACACACATACATATACATATACAGAGGTTATAGTAAAAAAAAAAAAAAACTGGCTGACAGAATGTCTCCATTTCTGATGTCTACATTATTCTATTTCGTGTGTGTGTGTGTGTGTGTGTGTGTGTGTGTGTGTGTGTGTGTGTGTGTGCATGTGTATAGATGTATGTATAAGGGTTTTTTGGCTCATGGTTTTAGATGTTCTGGCTCAGGACTGGGTGAACCTGAAGTAGAAATTTCCACTTCATGGATCCATCGCTCTGACACTCTGGCAAGCGGGTTGTGGGGTAGAGAGGGTAAAACTGAGCACACATGGCCAGGACGTGAAAAGGAGCTTTGGAAAACAAACCAGGACAGGGTTCCATGAGCCCCTTTGAAGGCACGCCAGCAAGATCCCATCTCTACCAGTTCTGGAGTACACCAGGGCTGAGCCTTTGATTTAATTTATGGGCCTTTGGGGGACATTCGGGACCCTCACTGTGGCAGATATCTTATCCTGGGAAGTCTTGGAAAACAAGGACACTCAGGATGGGATGGTTCTTGGTGGCGCGTGCATAAGTATGTGTGCCCATGAGTGTGTGTGTGGGGGGTGGGGGGGACATTGATAAGCAGCTTCTCTCACTTTTACATAGGAAATGCTAGTTATCTACCCTATTTGCCATAATCTAGACTACTTCCAGATGTTGCCAGATGTTACCTGGAGAGAGGAAAATAGCTTCCTATTAAAAACAACAACAACAACAAAAAATTGGAGAGATGGTCCACCCTTTAAGAGCCCTGGTTGTTCTTGCAGAGGACCTAGGTTCAGTTCCCAGCACCCACACGGTGGCTCGAGACTGTCTGTAAGGAGATCTGATGACCTCTTCCAGCCTCTGCCTGCACTGCCTCCACATGTTGCACAGACACACATGCAGGCCAAACCACCCGTACACAGAAAATAAAGATAATTTGGGACTGGAGTGACATCTCGGTAATTAAGAGCACTTGCCGCTCTTGCAGGGGACCTGAGTTCAGTTCCCAGCACCTACATAGTAGCTCACAATTGCTTGTAACTCCAGTTGCAGGGGTCTAATGCCCTCTTCTGGTTTCCACAGACACCCATATGGTGGCTCAGCCATCTGTAATTTCTAGTTCCACAGACACAACTCACCATCTGTCTTTCCAGTTCCGGAGGATCCAATGCTCTCTCCCAATCTCCTTTGGGCATTGCATGCAGAGGCACACATACATACAGGGAAAAACAGTCATAATCATAAAGTAAATAAGTCTAGATCTAAAAATAGAAATACTTTTTAAAAATTAAAAAAGGCAACCAGAGGCTAGGGATATGCCCCAATAGGCAAAGCACTTGCTGGGCAAATGAGGGGACTGGAATTGGATATCCAGTACCCCATTAAAAGCAGGGTTGGCCTAGTGATCTGCCTGTAATCCTGTAAGAGGTAGAGACAGGATCTGCTAACCAGGCTAGTCAAAGTGGTGAGCTCTGGGTTCAGGGAGAACCCTAGCCCGGAGCCTCTCCACACACGAATACACACGTGCTCAATGCTCACACACATTCTAGCAGGAAAACACTCACATACCCCATACACACAGACGTTTGCAAAGAAAAAAGCATTAACACACTAAATACCTAGGTCAGGACTATAACAGAGGAAGTGATATTTGGGGGAAGGGAACCCCGGGGAAGAAGAGATGTGCACAGAAATGTCGATTATATTCGTGAAATTTCCTTCCTCCCTCTGCCCTCCCCTTCCCCTCTTCCCCCTCCTTTTCTTCTCCCTCCCTCCCTCTCGGCCATAGAGTTGTGTTCCAAGAACTTCATCTACTTTGCTAAATTGAGATGGGAAACATAGGAATTTGGCAGGGCATTCACCATTTTTCCCCCACAACTTTTTCCGTGGTTTACTGAGGAAGGGTCTCGTGTAGCCCAGGCTGACCCCCAACTCACTGTGTACTCAAGCAAGTTTCCATTTCCTGAGTTCTGGGATTGCAGTTGTGTGTGCACCACAACCAAATTCATGCTCGGCTGAAGTTCAAGCCCAGGACTTCAGCCACGCCAAGAAAATGGTTCAACAACTGAGCTAGAACCCAGCCTGAAATGATTTCTTAAGACCACCAGTTTGGGCTGGTAAGATGGCCCAGTGGGTAACGGCACTTGCCATCAAGACTGATAGCCTAAGTTAGAACTGACTTAAACAGACATATACTAGATAGATAGATAGATAGATAGATAGATAGATAGATAGATAGATAGATAGACAGACAGATAGACAGATAGATAGACAGATAGTTGATAGATAGATATGAAAGTGTGTAGTTTTTAAGACCAGCAGTTTGTAGCTGAATCTAAAGGGGAAAGTGTTACTATAAGCAGGGGTGGGGGCACAGGAGGAACTGTGAAGATCAAATTCTGAGTCTGTCTAGAGAGCACTGACATGCTGCATTTTGAGGTTTTGCAGATCCCGACAAAATGCTCAGAGTGAATATCGATTATAACAATTATCTCCTTCCACCATGTGGGCCCTGGGGTTGAGACTCATGTCTGACTTGGTGGCAAGAATCTTTACCCACTGAACCATCTTACCAACCGACAGGGCTGTATGCCTGCTGCAGCCAGCAGATCATGCCTATGAAACAAAGACACTGGTGGGTCTTAGAAGTTTGGGGAAGGGGGTATTGGCTGGGGGTGGTGGTGAGAGAGTGACTTTCCCTCACCGGACAACAACTCTCCCAACCATGAACTATGCCAAAGATGCTCTCCCCTTGCCGGAGGGCCCGAGGAGGATTGAAAGGATGGCCTGGAGGGCTGGGAGTGCAGCTTAGTTGGTAAAGCCTAGCACACACAAGCCCTGGGAGTCTGATTCCCAACACCAGGTAAACTAGACGTAGTATGCACGGGTAATTCCAGCACTGGAGAGGTAGAGGCAGGAGGATCAGGAGTTCAGGTCATTTTGGCTACATAGTGAGTTACAGGCTAGCCTGAGCTACAGGAGATAATGTCTCAAAGATTTTTTAATTAAAAATGTACCTGGCCCGGAGCAGTTATCCTGTGTTGGAAGGGATTACCATGACGAATGACTCTTCTCTTCTAATGGGGATCCTAGGAGGAGGCAGAAACAACCATGGCTCCAGAGGTCCATCCCAACAAGGAAGCGCTGGAGAAAATGAATGCTTGCTTGGCCCTCCAGAATAAGGTCCTTGAACGGCTGTTGCTCAGTGAGATGAAGCTGAAGGCCTTGGAAAACCAGATGTTCATCATATGGAATAAGTTAAATCGACGCCGGTGGAACAGCGGACAGCGGAACTTCTCCAGGAGGCGGCGCCGGTCAAGAAGGAACGACTCGGCGTTTTCCACCGTATCTAAATGTACTACCATTACCCCCACCGAATGTAACTGAGATGGGCTAGCCTCTGCTGATGCGATCTTGACCCAGTGTATGAGTTTGGTTTTGTTGTTGCTGCTGGGGACTTTATAAAGAACAAGAGCTTTGTTTAGTTCGCAGCACTGCAGGTCTTAGAGCATGTGATGCTGGCAGTGACACTCTGTGAGGACCTCAAAGAGGAGAGTACTATATTGTGAGTGTGCGTGTGCGTGCGAGAGAGAGAGAGAGAGAGAGAGAGAGAGAGAGAGAGAGAGAGGCAGACAGTCAGACAGACAGACATCACTTGGTGAGAAAGGAAGGAAAAGAGAGCGTGAAGTGCCTGTACTGCTTTGTAACAACCTCTCCTGCATGAGAGAGAGAGACGTAGCTCAGCGGCAGAACACTTGCCTAGGATGTACAAAGTCTCGAGTACGATCTTCACTATTTCAAAAACCAAAGAAATCAAAACGACATTCTCTGGCTCACCAGGTAAAGGTACTTCTGACCAGATTCCCCGGACAACCTGGGTTCAATTCCTAGAAGCCTTATGGTTGGGGGAGAGATCGGACTCCTGTAAGTTGTCCTCTAACCTCCACACTTCTCATGGACAGACACATGGACACACACACACACACACACACACACACACACACACACACACACACACGAACTCATAAATGAAATGAAAACAGTATATACCCTTTTCTTGAGGTCCAAAATTGTTGCCATAGTGATAAAAACACCATGATTAAAAACAACTTGGGGAGGAAAAGCTTTATTTGATTTACAAGTCACATCATCAAGGGAAGCCAGAGCAGGGACTCTAGGCAGGAATCTGCTCAAGAGCTGAAGCAGAGACCATGGAGGAACACGGCTGACTGGCTCGTGGTCAGCCATCTTTTTTTCTTCTTCTTTTGAGTCTCACTATACAGACGCAACTGTCCTGAAACTCAATCTGTAGACCAGGTAGGTTCCAAACTCTGTCTCCTGAGTGCTGGGATTAAAGGGTGTGCCCCTACATCCAGCCCTCAGCTACCATTTTATGAAGCTCGGGCCCCCATGCCCAGCGATGCTACCACCAAGAGTAACCGTGGCCCTCCTGAGTCAATTAGCAATCAAGGAAAACACCCATGGACCAATCTGGTAGAGGCAATTTTTTTTTTTTTTTTTTTTTTTTTTTTGGTTCTTTTTTTTTTTTTTTTCAGAGCTGGGGATCGAACCCAGGGCCTTGCGCTTCCTAGGCAAGCGCTCTACCACTGAGCTAAATCCCCAACCGAGGCAATTCTTTACCTGAGGTTCTCTCTCCCCAGGCAATGACAACCAAGATTAGACACTGCTCTTGCTAATTGCCTGGGTCCTGCTCCCAGCACACATACCAAACAGCTCACAACCATCTGCAACCCTGGCTCCAGAGAACCCTTTTCTGGTCTCCATGGAAACCTGCATACAGTGGGGCACACATACTCACTCAGGCACACACATAAATTTAAAAGAGAAATATTAAAATCTCATTACGGTTATTTATGTGTGTACACACCGAGGATCAAACTCGGCGCCTGCCTGAACCCGAGGACCCATCTTGCTGGCCCTGAATGGCATCTTTTTTCCCTCTTTTTAAAGACTTCATTTATTTTATGTATGTGAGTACACTGTCGCTATCTTCAGACACCAGAAGAGGGCATCAGATCTCATTACAGATGGTTGTGAGCCACCATGTGGTTGCTGGGAATTGAACTCAGGACCTCTGGAAGAGCAATCAGTGCTCCTAACCGCTGAGCCGTCTCTCCAGCCCAGGCACTTTTAAGCTTTGTGTATGGTGGTTCCTTAGTCAGGTTTCTTAACTGGTTTGTCATCAGATTTTCCTGGCAGGGGAAGATGCCACACTCTTGCTCCGGTGAGTGCCTGGTTAGAGTGAACGGATTAACAAACAATACAGCCCCCGAGGGACTGAGGGACTGTAGCCTTCCCTGGTGTCTTTGGCTAAGAATCTCAGCTAGAGACCTCACCTCAGTTCATCACACTTCTTCTATTTCGTGCTCTATATTCTTCTTGAAAAAAAAAAAAATATCGGGGTTGGGGACTTAGCTCAGTGGTAGAGCGCTTGCCTAACAAGCACAAGGCCCTGAGTTTGGTCCCCAGCTCCGATAGAAAAGAAAAAAAAAAAAAAAAATTATTGTCTTAAAGAGAATAAATCAGACCTGTGTTATGTTCCAATAGAAGCTTATCTGCCTACTAAGGGCCTGTGAATGCTGGGTTAAAAAAGTGAGAAAGCTGGGTTGGAGAGATGGTGCAGAGGATAAGAACACTGTTCTTCCAGAGGTCCTGAGTTCAATTCCCAGCAACCACCTGGTGGCTCACAACCATCTGTAATGGAATCTGATGCCCTCTTCTGGTGTGTCTGAAGACAGCGACAGTGTACTCACATACATAAAATAAATAATTCTTAAAAAAAGAAAAAAGAAGTATGTGGTGTGGCACATGCCTACGGTCCTGGCACTGGGCAGGTAACACCAGGAAGGTCAGGAGTTCCAGGCTGGCTTGAGCTACTTAGTAAGTTTGAAGCTAACCTGGGCTACATGAGCTTCTCTCTCTCTCTCTCTCTCTCTCTGTGTGTCTGTCTCTCTGTCTCTGTCTCTCTGTCTCTCTCTGTCACACACACACACACACACAGACTTGGCACACTCAGAGATAAAAGAGGTAAGGAAATGTTGAGCGACAGACAGACTGGTAGCAATTCCAAATGCAACTTCTTTTAAGGAGAACCAAACAAAGAAGAGACTGTGACTCCTCGCCACGCCGCCATCCCACCAAAACGCCTCTCTCGAGACAGTCTGAAGTGTGCTTAGGTTGCCAGCCAGTCTCCAACAGAGCCCGTGTTGGCCTGTGTGCTTTCTCCCCTGGAATCCCTCACCTTCCATAGTGTCTGCTGTTCTAATTCTCTTCCAAAGCCACCAACCAGGTCAGGGCAGCCTCACTCCAGCCAGTTCTCAACAGAAGTCACAGCTGCCTATAACACTTCCCCCAGAGGCACAGTTTGGAAGTTTGGTGATAGAGTCTGGGGATGTGGCTCAGTGGTTGGAACATATGCCTGCCATGTGTGAAGCCCAGGGTTCCAGAGAAGAGAAAGGAAAAAAAAAAAGATTGGGAGTCCAGGGAGAGACCCTCTAAAGGAATGTAGGTAGTTCTATGGGACCTGGCGAGCAGAGGAAGCTTTGAGCGAGTGTGCAAAGAGTGGGCACAGCCCTGCGTGAATGCGTATTGTAGGACAAGTCACTGTGAAGGACTGCCGTGCTTCAGGCCCACAGGAATGTCAAAGCTTCTCCTGACCCCGACCCGGTATTAGAGAGAGAGGCCAGAGGGGTGCAAAGCCTTCCCCTGGTTTGAGCGTGAATATGGACAGCGTGTGCAAAAGCTAGTGACTGCAGATTCCTCTTGCTGTTTACAGAGGCTCACAGAGACCTCCTCCCGAGGCAAGCTAACTCCTGCCCCTGTGCTACACCCTCTGGGGTTCAGGGCTGGTGTTTTGTAGAAGGTGCAGCTCCAGAGTTCACAGGGTCCCCTGACCCTCACTTTTTATGTTCCCTCAGCTCCTCAGTTTGGCTTGCAGGATCAAACCAAGCAAGGCAGTTGTCTACAGATGGTCCCTATAAAAGGCCTAGTTTGGCCCCTTGCCTCTCTTGGCTTCCTGTCTCAGGACATGATCTTACCCTCTTGCACACAATCCCACCATGATTTAATTTACTACCAATGTGATATGGGTGAAGGGCTCTTCAGAGCCACTGCCGTGCTGCTTGGACTTTCGAGTCCCAAAGTCGTCATTTACATAAACCTTTTCTTTGTGAAGTATCCAGTCTCTGGTATTTTGTTATAGCAACAGAAGATGGCTGACACATTGATTGAATAGGTGAGTCAGAGTATACTAATCTTGTGCTCCAGAGTCTTCAAAGACTCCCCTCTCCCTCAGAGGGTCACCCTGGGCCCTTCTTCTCCCTAGGAGGTTCTACATGACTCTCCTAACTGTACACACCTTGATCTTTGTCTACTAACTGGCTCCTTGCTTGGTCTGCTCCAGCCACTGGACTTCTTGCCTTTCCTTGAAATCATAAGGCATTTGAAAAGAAAGGAACCAACAGCTCCTCCACAATGAATGGTTCCTCTGTCTTGTGCATAGATGGCCCCCTGCTTCACTGATCCCTCAGCCCATTCCTAGTCTGCCTCTCTCACCAGCCTGTATGCTCCACACAGCATGTGCCATTTTCTTTTTCCTTTTCTTAAAATTGTTTTTGAAATATTATTCTTAGCTGGGCACGGTGGCACATGCCTTTAATTCCAACTTTGGGAGGCAGAGGCAGGTGGATCTCTTGAGTTAGAGGCTAGCCTGGTCTATAGAGTGTGTTCTAGGCTACACAGAGAAACCCTGTTTTAGAAAAATAAATATTCCTATCATGTGTATGTGTCTTTGTGGGTGTGTGAATGTGAGTGCAGGGATCTCAGAGGCCAGAGGCACAGATCATCTGGAGCTGGGGTTACAAGCTGTTGTCGGCTTTGAGATGTGGGTGCTAAGTGCACCCCTCTCCTCAGTCATTATCTTGTTACCTCTCCTGGGACTTGCTCTGTAGACTAGAGCTGGACTTGAACTCAGAGATGCCCCGTCTCTGCCTTCCAAGTGCTGGGACTAAAGGCTTGCGCCACCATTGCCAGACTCTCCTCTCCTCTTAAACAAAGCTGTTATAACTTTTGTAAAGCCCAACCAACTTCGTTTTTGAGAAGAAGCTCCAGGGGCTAAACTCTAATTCCAGGAGGAAACCACGAAGTCCACTTGAGCAAACATCCTATGGCAACCCCTCCAACCCCGCCCCTTAGCGACAGCCAATCAGGCCACAAGAGCAGGGTCAAGGTTCATATAAACAACCTAAGACATCCTGCAGAGAATAGACAGACTAGCCGTCCTGTTTGTCAGGTGGCTTTGCCCCCGTGTTTGGTTCCTGCAGATTACACCAGAAATGCAATTATTAAAATATTAACTTGCTGACCCGTATGGAAATTCCCCAAATTTGTTGTAACCACAATCAATGCCCTGCACCCCTAGACTTGAGGCTCCCACTTCTCACTCCCTGCTACAGTGATGGTGAGCGCCCTTGCTCGAAACTCATAATAAAGACCTTTGTGTGTTTGCATTGGAATTAGCTCCTCAGTGGTCTTTGGGGTCCCTGTGACTTGGGCATAACACTTTTATCTGTTTGTTTGCTTGTTTATTTATTTATTTGTGTGTGTGTGCGTGCGTGCGTGCGCGCGCGCGCGCATGGTGTATGCATGAGGAGTGCGTGCGTATGTGCCTATGCATGCATGCCTGTGTGTCAGCCATCTTTCTCAGTCACTTTCCATCCCATTCTCTTTAGGATGGAGTCTCTTACTGACCCTGGAGCTCACTGATTAGTGAGATTCCCTGGCCAGTGAGTCCCCAGGCCTCGCAGGTCCCGTGTGGGATTATATACCTGCGATGTCATATCCAGCATTTATTTCTTTTCTTCTCCTCCTCCTCCTCCTCCTCCCCTCCTCCTCTTCCTCCTCTTCTCCTCCTCCTTCTCCTCCTCCTCCTCCTCTCCCTCCTCTTCCTCTTCCTCTAGCCTATGGGCTACAGAACCAAACTCAAGCGTTCATGCTCACCCACAAGCCCCTTACCCACCAGGCCGGCTCATCTCCGCTACTTCTTGAGACAATCTCACCAAGGTGCCCAGGCTGAACTGGAATTTGTTGGATAACCTTTGATCTTTGGTGGTTATAAGCTTTTGGTCCTCCTGTTTTACCCTCCTGGGTAACTAGGCTACAAACCTGCTTCAGTAAGCCTGGCTTAATTCAACATGTCACCTGTCTTCAATCACGTTTACAAAGAAATCCCTGGGCTTATGAGGTGGTTCAGTGGATAAGGTCATTTGCCACCAAGCCTCGGGACCTGAGTTTGATCACTAGAATCCGTATGGTAAAAGGAGGTAATCAACTCCAACAAGTCCTCTGACCTCAACGTGGACACCTGCTGGCACCCCACGGGGGGGGGACGTTAAGATTTTAACATCACAAAACAAAGACAGGCCAGGCTGTGGTGGCTCTCACTTTTCATCCCAGCATTCAGGAGGCAGAGGCAGGCAGATCTCTGAGTTCAAGGCCAGCCTGGTCTACAGAGCAAGTTCCAGGACAGCCAGGGCTACATAGAGAAACCCTGATTCAGAAAACCAACCGACCAACCAACCAACCAAACAGACAAACATGGCAAGTTTTGTAGAAAATCCCTGAAACTAAAAGGCAGTCCTGAGGCTAAGGGCAGGGCAGATATCTGCTTCCTGAGAAGAGGCCTCTGAAAGGAAATGATTACAGTGACTCAGTTTGCTGGGCAGTGCTGGCCTGCAGTGGCCCGAGTGCTTGACCTGTGATCACACTCCTACTCAGCCTTCACTCCCACGCCACTAGGGCCATGTCTTCTGTCACCCACACACACATGAGGACTGAGAAATAAAGAATACCTGATCAAAGTCACATGCAGTAAGGATCAGGGCCGAGGTTTCAACTCTGCAGTCTGACCCAACATCCCTGTCATAGGTGAGGCCTAAACTGAGTGGTCGACAGGACTCAGAATTCCCCAAAGAGCAAGAGACAGCTTGGGGACAGAGATGGCTCAGTGGTTGAGAACACTTTCTCTGTTTGTAGAGAACATGAGTTTGGTTCCCAGCACCCTTGCAGACATGTAACTACCTGTAACTCCATCTCTCCATCTCTGGGGAATGTAATACCCTCTTCTGACCTCCACAGGGCACACATAATTAAAATACCATATTTTAAGGGAGATATGAGATAACTTGTATAAAAAGATGATGGCCAATTCTTCCTCCCTGATGTGTGTGTGTGCGTGTGTGCGTGCACACAGACACATGAGTGCAGTGCATGTGTGTGTATGTTTATGTGTATCTGTATGTGTGTATGTACATATAATGTATGTGTGTCTGTGTGTATATGTGTGTGTGTTATTGTGTGTATGAGTGTGTATTGGTGTGTGTATATATGTGTGCATATGTATGTGTGGGCTGGTATGTGTGTATATGTGTGTTTTATGTGTATCTCTGTGTGTGTATGAGTGTGTATGTAACTGTGTGCGCGGGTATGTGTGCATATGTGTCTGTGAGAATGTGTGCTGGTATGTGTATGTGTGTGTGCTGGTGCATGTATGTATGTGTATGTTTATATGTATCTCTCTGTGTGTGTATGTGTGTGTATGTACCTGTGTGTGAGTGTGTATATGTATGCATATGTGTCTGTCTGTCTGTCTGTATGTATATGTATGAGTATGTGTTATGTTTATATATATGTGCATGTGTGTATGCTGGTGTGTGTGTGCTGGCATGTGTGTATGTGTGTGCTAGTGCTTGTGTGTATGTGTATATTTATGTGTATCTCTGTATATGAGTGTTAGTGTGAGCGTGAGACTCTGTGTATGCGTGTGTGCATGTGTGGCTGTGAATGTAAGTATGTGTGTGTTTATGTGCTAATGTGTATATGTGTGTGTATGTGTGTTTATGTGCTAGTGTGTGTGTGTTTATGTGCTAATGTGTATATGTGTGTGTATGTGTGTTTATGTGCTAGTGTGCGTATGTGTGTGCTGGTGTGTATATGTCTGTGTACTGGTACGTGTGTATGTATGTGTGTGTGCTGGTGTGTATCTCTGTATATATGTGAATATGTGAATGTGTGTGTTTAAGTGTATGAGTGTGCATATGTGTGAGTGTGTATGTTTGATCTTTCTTGTTTAATGGGTACAGAACCTGAAGAGCAATTCTCCAGTAAAATACCTTTAAAGGAAGAGCAAGCTGGGACAATTCCATGTACACATGCTGCCATCTAGTGGTGATTTGCTATATGACATGGTGAGGATTCTCTTTGGACTGAAATGGAAATAACCCCGATTTACAAGGGAGAAACACCTGCTTCCAGAGCTGGGTCAACTTGAGTATCCAGGAGGCGTGCCACAGAAGACAGTGGTGTCTTTGGGACACAGGTAGGTCCCTTGCAGTAAACTATCTGACTCAGATCATCAGCCCTAGCTTTGACAGGCTATCCTTGCCCTGGAGGACCTCACAGTCAGATGGAGGCAGAGGAAGGCATTGGAGGTGGGGGTGGGAGTCCTGTGTTCCAATCAAAGCCTTGGCATTTCCTGGGAATTTTTTGGATGGATGGAAAGTGTGACAAGACAAACTAGATTCTTTCTTCTTTGTGCAATTCCTGTGCAGATCAAAGACACAGATGGCTCAGAAGGTAAAGGTGCTGGGACCCACCCAGCAGAAAGAAAAAAACCACCTCTTGTGAGCTGTCTTCTGAGATTCCAGAAAGTTCACTAAGAAAAATCTAAAGTCAGCCTTAGGACCAGATTGGGCGTTTGATACCAGAGCCAAGTCATGAGTACCAGTCTTGGCAGAGCCCTGGGGACAGGTCCCAAGCTTCTGCTTTGGAAGCACTCTCCTCCGAAACTAGCTGTAGTTACAATTGTCCCCACTTACAATGACACCAAGAGAGTTCACTTCCAGGTAACAGTGGATCTCCTGAGCATTTAATAGAAAGACTCACACTCTGTTCTCAGAGGCGACTGGTGAACTGGTGTGAACTCAGAAAAAGGATTCTAAAGGCCTGAGGGTCGGATCCTGGTGGCTGTCTTTTGTCGGGTTTCTTTGTGCACCCCTTCCTCCTGTCTATAGCTTCTGTGGTCACATGAAATGGGTGTCCAGCATCTGCCCAGCTTCCCTGCTGCTGGGGTTTCTGGGAAGCTAATCCTCTAGACAGAGGGCAGCGAGGGATTAGAGCTGGGGAAACGAGGGCCACATCTGTCACTGCTGGGAGTTTGGGCAAAGCCCGTGCTGAGGCTTCAGGAGGACCCTGGGAACCCAGAGAAGCCAGGGGAAAGAGCTGAATTGTGGATCCTAGTAGATCCTTCTGGAAGTGAGTAAGATGCATGAGTCTAGGGCCTGACAGATAGTTGGAGGGAAGGCTGGGGGAGGGAGCGGGAATTAGATGCTTGGGTCTATTGGTAGATTTGGGGCAGGTCGGTGCCCACCTCCTGGTTTGCCTGAGATAGAAGAGTTTCTGGGTCTTCTAGTGCAAGAAGCAGGCCAGTTTTGGGCAATTGGGCACTGTGAGTCAGCCAGGCTTCTGAGCTTGGGAAATGGGGTCCCCTTCCCCACCATCCTCATCTTACTCCCTTTTCTAGCTCTTCTCTGTCCCCTCCTTTCCCAGGATGTGTCTTTATTGTTAATTTTATGTGTATGTGTGTTTCCCACATTCATGTTTGTATCACGTGTATGTCTGGTATCTCTGGAGAGTGTCAGGTCCCCAGGGACTGTGGTTACAGATAGTTGTGAGCTACCATGGAGATGCTGGGATTTGAACCCACATCCTCTGAAATAGAAGCCAGTGCTCTTAACCTCTAAGCCATCTCTCTGGTCCCTGTCTCCCCACTGTTCCCACTTCTTCTTGCATTTGCTCCTCTCAGTTTCCTGTCCTCTGGGTCTCCTGGGCTGCAGGCTGGAATCTTCAAGGAGCTGGATTGTCCATGCCTTGGGGAAGATGAAGCCTCGGGTGAGTCTCAAACAGGAAGTTGTCTTGGGTTAGCATTCATAGCTCCTCAGTGACTCTGCCCTCCTTCCCACCCTGGCTGCTTCACCCACACCTTCACTGGAGCCTCTGCCCTTCCTGTTTCTCTCTGTAACAAGTACAGCAATTATGACAGTTGTGCTAACAACACTCATCATTCCCGATCCATGCTCCCTACACAGCTCTGTAGGGCCTCACCTGAGCTCTCCCCGGGGGAAGGGGCAGTTGTCAGGTCCAAGAGGTGAAGTTATTTGTCCAGAGCTGGAAGACTCGGAGCTGGTCAGGTTCTGTTTGTTGCCCTTCCCAGAGTGTTCTACAAGTGATGTCACAATCTGTCAGTGTTTGAGAATGGCTTATTTCACTTAGTGCAGTGCATTTAAGATTCATCCATATTATCGTACCTATCAATACTCTATTCTTTATGTTGCTATCCAACATTCCATTGCATGGATGTCTGAACCTTATTTTTCCATTCAGCATTGAAGGACATTTGGTTGATTCAGGACTTTGAAAACTTATAAGTAGCTAGGGAGACGGCTCACTTGGTAAAGTGCTTGAGGACCCAAGTTCAACCCTCAGTACTATAACAAAGGTGGGGTGCAGTGGTGTGTTCCTTCAGTGCCAGTGCCAGGGAGGCAGGGATAGGCAGCTCTTTGGAGTTTTCTAGACAGCTGGCTTCCCCTAATCACAGAGTGTTCTAGCTGGAGGTCCTGCCTCAAAAAAACAAGGTGGAGAGCAATGAAGAAAGGTACCTGATGTTGACTTCTGATCTCTCAATGCACGCACATGCAAATGCACATGCGCATGGACATATACACATACACATAAACACACACATACATACACATACGCACATGCACACATGTGCACATACATACATACACTTATACACACATACACACATATATTCATACACATGCACACATACACACATATATTAATACACATACACATACATATAGACATACACACATGCACACATACACACATGCACACATGCATGCATACACACATGCACTCATACACACATGTACACATGCACACATGTACACATGCACTCATACACACGTGCATGCATACACACATACACTCATACACACATGCACACATACATATATGCACACATACACACATGCACACATACACACATGCACTCATATATACACACATGCACTCATACACACATGCACTCATACACACATGCACACATACATACATACACACACATGCACTCATACACACATGCACAATACACACATGCACACATACATACATACACACATGCACACATGCACTCATATACACATGCAGTCATACACACATACACACATGCACACATACACACAGAGAAAAAAACATAAGAATAAAGAACAGCTTCTGTATGGACCCCAAGTTCTAGAAGTGAAAAATAACTGTGAAGCCCAGTAGGATTTCCAGGTTTAAAAATAAGGATTCAACAGAGAATTCCTTCACACTAGAGAGCCTCCCCCGGGGTGGGGGATGTCTAGGTTTTCAATGGACCAGGAGGTGGGGCTAAATCTAGGCCTGTCTTTTGACTTACAGGACAGGGTTGACTGCTTTCACTTCAAAGCATTTTCTGAGAGGGTGGAAAACAATAATAGCTACTTGTGTCCAGGGGCAAGGATAATTTACACGGCTGCCTATAGAATGGGGCCTGCTTCTGTGTGGGTTAGCATCTCCCTGCCACATAAGAATGGCCGAGTCAGACGCTTGGTTCCCACAGACAGGAGGCGCTATTTGGGTACCAGCTCCATGAAGGGGGAGAGTCCTCAGGCTGGCTCACTGCCTCACCCCAGGAACCTGGTACTGCTCCTGGTGCCTAGTGGCTGCTCAGGAGAAAAGACAGGGATGAGGAAGGGAGCTTTCAGATGCAGGCACCTTGTCAGATACAGTTGAGAGCTGGGCAGGATGGATTTATGTAAAATTTCCTGGGGAGATGTGAGCAAATGTCTATTCATCCCAGAAAAAGCATCGCAGACATTTTTGTGACAGACCTCAGAAATGACCACACCCTAGTGTCGTTTAGTGAGCTAACAAGCGCATGGGGCCACACACAAGACTAGGGGTGCCCTGGTTTCATTCCTGTCCATCACAGAGCCTTCTCTATCTGTTTTGGAAGGGTGGCATGGGGAGAGATCCATCACAGTGAGCAGTATCCACAGGCTGGGAGCTTCAGGCATGCCCACTGGGTGCTCTATCTGTAACTTTGATTTTTTTTAAACCTATTTAATGATGGTTCTTTTTTTTTCTTTTTTTCGGAGCTGGGGACCGAACCCAGGGCCTTGCGCTTGCTAGGCAAGCGCTCTACCACTGAGCTAAATCCCCAACCCCTAATGATGGTTCTTAAATGGTTTAACCTCCCTTGTAGCCCACCACCCACCAGAGGCAGTGGAAGAGAAAGGATGGGGGTGGGGAGTAGACCTGTTTAAAAAGGTTCTTTGGAGCAACTCCCGTCTGTGTTGTCTGGAAATCAGCAGCTCGGTTCACAGGTCAGCAGGCAGTGGCAGCTCCATTCGCTTGCAAACACTTCAAGGACACAGCAGCGGTCCAGTTTGGTAGAGCCAGGATAGCAAACACAAACCAGCAGCAATGCCTAGCAGGGACAGCCAGGCTTCAGCCTCGGCCCTGGTCAGCAGGAGAGACCAGGAGGGATTCCAGGACAAGTTCTCGATGTGCTTCTCTCAGCGAAAAGAAAAATCAGTGAACACTCAAACTTACAAGTATCGCACAGCTAGTTCTATAAGCAAGCCAGGCTCAGCTCCCGTCACTGTAAGTCCCATTTATACCCTCCACACATCACATGGGTCTTGCCTCGGCATGTGAGTCTGTCTTAGCAGAACTCCAGGTGACTCTGTATCAGCTGACATCACTCTGCCAATCAGCCCAAGTCTAAGGAAGTGGTAAGCACCACCAGAAGTTTTTTTGGTGTGGTTTCCTCTCTATGGAGTCCTGACAAATGGAGCTCAACTAAGCAATGTAAGGCAGACCAATACATGCGTGTCATTAGAGAAGAACCCTTCATCACGTGTCCTTTCACATGCGTGCTTTAGCAGAACATCCTTTTACCTGCGTCTGCCTCAGTGAAACGTTCCTTCACACATCTGCCTTAGCCTTTCACCTGTGTCCACTTCAGGAAAATGCTCCTTCGCATGTTTGGGCCAGCAAAACACCATCTGACACAACTGACTTTCCAAAGAACCCTTAAGTTTCCACTTCCTAGGTTTAAGTGAGGAGCCTTGAAGTGCAAGAGAGGCAGGTACCCTGGAAGTGGTTGTGTCGAGACCCACTGTGCACACCTCAGATGTCTACTGAATAACCATCACACCAAAGGCTACAGAAGAGGATAAATAGATGGACGCCCCTGGCCTGGAGGGCCAGCTGACAGTGGGAGGGGTGGGATGGTACAGAATTGTTCTACACTAAGGAACTTGGACTTGCACTCCCTTACAGATGTGGCGTTGGGAGGGAAACAGGTGTGGAGAGTTGGGAAAGGCTTCCTGGAGGAGGCAGCCTTTCAGTAGGACTCAACGTCTTGATAAGCACAGAGGTGAGGTGAGGTGAGGTGAGGAGGTGAGGTGAGGTGAGGAGGTGAGGAGGTCAGGTGAGGTGAGGAGGTGAGGAGGTGAGCTGAGGTGAGGTGAGGAGGTGGGTGAGGAGGTGAGGTGAGGTGGGGGGTGAGGAGGTGAGGGAGGTGAGGAGGTGAGCTGAGGTGAGGTGAGGAGGTGAGGTGAGGTGAGGTGAGGGGAGGAGGTGAGGTGAGGTGAGGTAAGGTGAGGTGGAGGTGGGGGAGGTGAGGGAGGTGAGGTGGAGGTGGAGGTGGGAGGTGAGGTGAGGTGAGGTGAGGTGAGGTGAGAGCATTCCAGGAGTGCAGAGCTGATGAGGTCCTTACTGTGGTGAGACCCCCAGCTTCACAGCTAGCATTTTACTGAGGGTCAGTTCCTTTCCCTGCTGACCCTAGAAGCCATAGCCTGTATCTTTGTTTCTTCAGGCCCGCCAGCAGCCCCATCTTCTGAAAGGGAAGAAGAAATGGCTTTTGTGGGCCCTCAGCGGCTTCCTCTTCCTGTTCTCAGCGACCATGACTGGCTGCTTCCTGTGGCAGTACTACCTCCCCAAGCTGCAGAACGGTGAGTGAAGAAGCTGCTCACTTCCTCCTACCCCGCTGACGTGGGTCCCCCTGGAGCATCAAGGACCTGAGGGTGGAGGAGGACGGGTAAGCTTCGGAGTCAAGAGCGCAGGCCTCTGTTCTCAGTTCAAGTCACGCTGTTCATCTCTGGGTGGCTCACAGGACCTCTCTGGGCTTGGTCGAGCCCAAGAGAATCCTATTGCCATCAGAATCTCTGAAGACATCCAGCCTGGGGGTCAATTCCGCGTTCCTCAGAACCCACCTCAGTCTGGGGCAGGTGAGACAGCTCAGCCAATAAAGGCGGCGGGTGCCAGAAAAAACTAATGACTTGGGTTCCACCCCCAGGACCCATGTGAAGGCTGAAGGAGAGACCTGACTCCACAGACTTGGGCTCTGACTTTGGCATGCATGACACGACATGTGTGTGCACATGTGCATGCACGAGAGGAAGCACATGAACACAGAATTTAAAATTTTAGTGTTAAAAATTTAGCTGGGCAGGTGGTGAGGGTGCACACCTTTAATCCCAGCACTTGGGAGGCAGAGGCAGAGGCAGATGGATCTCTGAGTTCAGGGCTAGCCTGGTCTACAGAGTGAGTTCCAGGAGAGTCAGAGCTACACTGACAAACCCTGTCTCAAAGAAAAAAAATTAAGTCTAAACAGTGTTTCCCTTGCTTTGTGGGCTGGCCTAGACCTTACCCCTCCCTAAGACCCCTTCATTCCACCTAGGACTCCAGAGGGGCAAGTCACAGAAGGACACAGTCCTCTGTTGCTATAGCATCCGGTATCCCCAGTCTCCACTGCACTGGGGAGCAGCCTCTCCCGACCCTGTCACTCATATGGCCAAAGGCAGGTGCTCAGCAAGGGGCTGGGCCTCCCAGAACCCTGGAGGTACTGCAGACACAGCTCCTCTTACTGTCTCCCACCCCGGTCCTTTCCGGGGCAAATTCCTTTTCAAGGGACTTCTTTGTTGCTCAAGAAAACAGACTCCAGCTAGGCAGGCCTCGTTGCTCTAACTACCAGGCCATGATAGACAGATGGTACTGTAAATTCGAAGAATGAATTCTTAGCAGGAAACCTTAAGAGAGACATTTGAAATGCAAGCTGAGCTGTGTGAGCAGATCTGTGGATTCGAGTCAGCATTGACCCCTAACAAGCTTCCCCGGGTCTGGGCACATAGATACTTGCCACCAAGCCTGATAACCTGAACTTGATCCCAGGAACCCACATGGTGGACAAAGAAAAAAATTCCTACAGGTTGTCTTCTGATGTCAACACTCACACTGTGGCAAATCCCCCTCCCTGGCCTCCTACCCCCATGTGGGCACTTTCAGGCCCTACCCAGACTTGCTGACTCCATAACACATTTTGAGACTGTCCAGGTGCCTCTTGTGTGCCTGTGTTAGACCCACCCAGGTCCTAAGCTAAGGTTCTATCCAAGACGTCTACTCTAAACCTGTCTAGAAATAAACCACTCCAGGGCGTAGAGGTGCAGCTTAGTGCTTGTACTTGCCTACAGCATTCAAGGCCCTGGGTTCTATCCCCAGAACCATAAGGGAAAAAACCAAACACAGCGAACTTGCCGGCTGACAGTCCTATTGCTGGTCTAACCTACTCTCTTCAAGGAAGTATGTATGCAAGTCGCTTGGGATTGGAGCCTCCCTAGGGCCTTGTGCTCTCGGGGATAATTTCCCAGGCTTCTCCATGTGATGACAGCCACTCCTTGGACAAAGGCAGATAAGACTCACTTCATGACCTGCCACCCATATTCAGTTCTGGGTACACAATGAGCTGTCCCTGTTGCTTCAGGTCTGAAGCCCCACTGGGGTTTCAAGCTCACATCACCCAGACATACAAAACTAGCTTGAGGTATGGATGGATGGATGGATGGATGGATGGATGGATGATGGATGGATGGGTGGATGGATGAGTAGGTGAGTGGATGGATGGGTGGGTGAATGGAGTGTAAATGGATGGATGGCTGAATGGATGGATGGATGGTGGATGGATGGTGGGTGGATGGATGGGTGGATGGATGGGTGGATGGATGGATGGATGGATGGGTGGATGGATGAATAGGTGAGTGGATGGGTGGGTGGGTGAATGGAGTGTAGATGGATGGATGGATGAATGGATGGATGGGTGGTAGATGGATGGATGGGCAGATGGATGGATGAATGGGTGGATGGATGGGATGGGTGGATGGATGGTGGATGGATGGGTGGATGGATGGTGGATGGATGGATGGATGGGTGGATTGATGAATGGATGGATGGTAGATGGATGCCTGTTGGTGAGAGAATGTCCCCAAGACATGGCTCTGGTCTTTGCTATAGCCTCCCTGTCCTCTAAGATGTCCCTTTGCCTTTGATCTGGCTTCTTCTGTATTTACCTCCTGATGCACCCTTTAGGTTCCTTGAAGTCAGAGGTGCCCCCAGCCCAGGTGAGGATGTGTCCCCGGCACCCTGAGCTTGTACCTCTTGCTCACCCGCTGCCAGTGCTGAAGGAGGCCTTGGAGAAGGTTAGTGATGGCCTAGGAGGCTTCTTCCTGGGAGAGTGGTAACACTTGGTAGAGGAAGATTATTACTCTCTGTGCTGTGGCAGTCATTCCTTCGCTCAACATGCTCGTTTGTTTGGTTTTGGTTTTGGTTTCCAAAAGGGTTCGCCTGTATAACAGCCCTGGCTGTGCTGGAATTTGATTTGTAGATCAGGCTGGCCTCAAAGATAGATGGCCCTACCTTTGCCTCCTGAGTGCACGGATTACAGGCATGAGCCACCACGCTCAGCTTTCAATGTATATTTCTTGAGTGCCTGTTCTGTGACTAGAATCCTAGTGCCCGGGAGGCAGAGGCTAGAGGATCAATGCAGGTTTGAGGCTAGCCTGGTCTACATAGTAAGATCTAGGCCAGAAAGGGTGGGGGCAGATTAACTGTAGGTGAAGGAAGCAGCTGAGGGAGCACACATATCTTAGTTAGGGTTTCCATTGCTGTAAAGAGACACCATGACCAAGGCAAACACTAGAAAGGACAACATTTTATTGGGACTGCCTTACAGGTTTAGAGGTTCAGTCCATTATCATCAAGGGGGGAGCGTGGCAGCCTCCAGGCAGACACAGTGCTGGAGAAGGAGCCAAGAGTTCTACATCTTGACCTAAAGGTAGTCGGGAGAAGACTGGCACTCTCAGGTAGTGAAGAGGAAGCTCTCTTCTACAATGGGTGGAGCCTGAGCATAGGAGGAGACTCCAAAGCCCACCCCCACAGTGACACACTTCCTCCAACAAGGCCACACCTCCTAATAGTACCACCCCCTATGGGTTGAGCACATTCAGTTCATTGCAACATACTTCGCTTGGTGGTGGGGGGCACACACCTTTAATCCCAGCACTGGGAGGCAGAGGCAGTTGGATCTCTGAGTTCAAGACCAATCTGGTCTACAGAGTGAGTTCCAGGACAGCCAAGGATACACAGAGAAACCCTGACTTGAAAAAACAAAACAAAACAACAAAAAGAGAACATATTTTTGACTCAAGATTGGGAGTCGGGCATGAGTGGTACACACACACACACACACACACACACACACACACACACACACACACACATTCTTTAGGGAGCCCTATGTCTAAAACAGGTGAATCAGGCCCTCACAGAGTATGAGATCCCAGGGTCTATAGGCTCCTAGGGTACAGGGTGGGTATACTGAGGCAGAGGCTGTTACTGAACCTACATTCTGTCCCTACTCTCTCTCAAGGTGGATGGGATTCTGCGCAAGGCGATGTTGGCCCCGGGCCTGGCTGCCATGTCTGCCCTTGTTATCCATAATGACACTGTGCTCTGGACTGGGAACTTCGGGAGGAAAAATGGCTCAGATCCAAATTCTGGAACCCCTAATGAGCATACTATGTACCGGTCAGTGGGGTGCCCTCCAGGGTCTCAGAAGGGACAGTGAGGATGGCAAGCCAAGCAGGTATCGGAGGCAGGACATTCAAGAGGGGTGGGGTCCCAGCTGCCAGGGCCTGGTAGTTCTGTAGGAAATAGAGGCTCAGAGAAGACCAGGAAGTATGAGTGCCCAATGTCACACCACAGGGACCACAGGTCAAATGAGAAAAGGATCCTGTCTCCCCTCCATGTGCCACCTAGGGGCGATCACCAGCTCCTAGCCCTCTTCTACATCCCTGTGAGTGAGTGGCATTGACCCTGTTGGAGGCAGCTGGGGACACGTGGCTGCATGCCCAGAGCGTTTTTCCTTAGGTGCTGTCTGCAGAGTTCTCAAAGCTGCAACAAGGGACACACTTGATCCCAGGGATACTGTGGGACCTCAGGGGTTTTTCAGGATTTAACCTTCATACTGTACTTCTGTGGTACCAAGCACAGGGCCCAGAGTCCCAGTTGCCTTGCTTACTGTGTATGTACTACCTGGCATGCTGAGTGCTCCCCATGTGTGTGCACGTGCATGTGCACATGCACACATGGACATTCACACAGGCACATACACACACACACACACACACAGGCATACACAGACACACACAGACACAGCAACACACAGACACAGACACACGCACACACAGACATAGACACACAGACACAGACACACACACATAGGCACACACAGACACACACATATACACAGACACAGACACACACACACAGACACAGGCACACACACACACAGAGGCACACGCAGGCACACACACACAGACACAGACAGACACACACACACAGGCACACACAGATACACACAGACACAGACAGACAGACACACACAAAGGCACACACAGGCATACACACACAGACACACACACACAGACACACACAGACAGACACAGACACAGACACACATGTACACAGATACACACACACAGAGACACACACACAGGTATACACAGACACACACACAGACACAGACACACATGCACACAGAGACACACACACAGAGACACACACACAGGTATACACAGGCACAGACACAGACACACACACACACACACACACACACACACACACACACACACACCCCACTCTATCTCTATTGTACTCCATGAAACCAACAATTAAACTCTTAGAAAGGTCTAGTAACTTGCCCAAAGCCACACAGCCAGTGAGAGATAGGACTGACCAAACCCCAGCTCTGCTCCAGTACTGGTGTGGTAAGAGGGTTAGTGGGAAAGGGTGCTGAGCTGTCCATCCTCTCCTAGCTTTCTAGAACATCATTCTAAGTATCCACAGGCAGCTCTGCTGAGCCTGGGGATTCAGTCCAAGATGCAGACTGAAAGGAAAAGTATCAATCGGCTCGGGATGCCCAAGACCAAGTTCTCAGCACGAAGGAAACCTGATCAGCTCAGGACCCCCGACACCAAGTTCTCAGTACAAAGATTTAGTTGTCCCAGAGCAACAGAGAACAGGGACAAGGGACAAAGACAGGAGATAGAGAAAGAGAAGGGGAGGGGAACATGGGAGAGGAGCAAGTGGCATTTGCTGTGCAGGACAAAGGACTGGCTCTGGCTAGAGAAGACGGATGCAGCACACATCAAAATGGTAGTTTATAAAGGTAGAAGAGGAAATCCCATTTTTAGAATAAGGTGTTTAATTTTAATTGGGCGTGTTAATTAAGTGAGCCAAAGGGGGTTTTTGACTGTTGGACTTGAATACTTTGATAGCTGGACCTTGGTAATCAGCCTCAGGAGGAGGAAATGGCCAAATAAGGGAACTGACCTTGGCAGCCAGCTTTAGGAATATAATCTAATGGTTTTTTTTAGCAAAGCAGAGAGAGAGATCGGGGAGAAGGGCAGGGCCTGCCAGAGCCATGCTCGCCACACTTGAACTGGCCAGGGTCTCAGTGTAGAATCTAGCATGTGAGAGGCTGAAGGCTGGGCACACCGTGGGGAGTGGATGTGGGGCTGACAAGTTGCCCTCTGCACTCCTATATCCCAACAGAATTGCCAGCATCTCCAAGATCTTCCCTGTCCTCATGCTGTACCGTCTGTGGGAGGAGGGCATCGTGGCCTCCCTGGACGACCCTCTGGAGCGATATGCCAGCACCTTCTCCATCAACAACCCGTTGGGCACAGCCCAAGGCCCTGAAGCACAGGACCCAATGGGGGAATTTGAAGAGATGGGCTCCCTCCCAAGCCCATCCCCTGTCACTCTCCGGAGGATGGCCAGTCAGTTGTCAGGTGAGCCTTGGATTTGTCCAGCTGAGTCAATCCACACCAGAGGAGCTTGGGGCAGGCACCTGACACAGATTCCCAAACATTGGGACCCTGCTCTGGTACCTGAGCGGCCATGCTTCTAAACTGTGGGCCATTGGAGGTGGCAGGGTAGAAAGAGCTGAGGTGAGCCTGAGACGGTTTTTTTTTTTTGTTGTTGTTGTTAAACTTATTTGTAAAATGTATGTGTGTGCACATGTGTGTGCATGAGTATGTGCTCTATGCACATGACTGCCCACAGAGGTGTTACTCAGATCCTCCAGGGCTGAAGTTATAGGTGAGTGCTGGGAACTGGACTTGGGTCTTGTGGAAAAGCAGCTTTATTACTCCAGCACTGGGAATTTTATTTTATTTTACTGAGACAGGGTCTCTTGTAGCCCAGGCTGGCTTCAAATTCATTCTGTAGCTCAGGATGACCCTGGACTTTTGATCCTTACTCTACCTTCGTTCGGAGTGCTAAGATTACATGTATGTGTCACTCTATCTAATATGTTCATTGTTGGGGAGGGAACTGAGGGCTTCACGCATTCGATGGTGAGCTCTGCCCCTGCCCTTGAACCTGGGAGTATGGATCAGGCAGGAAAACAAGTTCACAGACCAAGGAGCCAGGATCCATGTTCAATGACAGTGGCAAGGCAACAAGTTAAAACCAGTAGGGAACTCTACAGTGAAGCCCTAGATTCCCTGAACACACATAAAGATCACATGGAAAGCCACAGCCCACGGGACATGGGTGAAAGGCAGAGCTGACATCATGCAGAAAAGGCTCTGAAGAAATAGTAAACGATGACAGCCTTTGTTCACCATAATATACATGCAAACTCAAACTACACAGAGACACACTTTCCCTGTCAGACCAACAAAGATCAAAATCGTAGGTATACTGAATGGAGAAACCACAGAGACAATGTCCTCATCTACACCGTGTGGGGGGGTTTGGGGGGGCAGATTTAAATTGATGACCCTCTGTGCTGGATAGTTTTATGTCAGCATGACAGAAGTTAAAGTCATCCATGAGAAGGGAATCTAGTAAATTAGGAAAATGCCTCCATAAGATCGGGGCGTACACAAGCCTGTAGGGTGCTTTCTTAATTAGTGATTGATGTGGGAGGGCCCAGCCCACTGTGGGTGGGGCCATCCATGGACTGATTCTGGGTTCTTTAAGAAAGCAGACTGAGTAAGCCATGAGGAGCAAGCACCCTTCCATGGCCTCTGCATCAGCGCCTGCTTTCAGGTTCCTGCCCTGTTTGAGTGCCTGTCCTGACTTCCTTCAGTGACGAACAGCAAGTGTTAGCATAAGCCAAATAAACCACCCTTTCCCCCCCAAGTTGCTTTGGTTATCATCTCAGCAATAGGAACCTAAGACACTCCCCCAATAAACAAACAAACAGATAAAACCCGTATGAAGGCAAATTCAAATTATTTATCACCATTGTATTCTCGCCTTACCTTTTTCTGAGATAGGGTCTCACGTAGGCCAGGCTTTCCTCACACTCTCTGTGTAGCTGAGGAGGCCTCTTTGAAATCCTGTTCCTCCCACCTCCACTTCCTGAGTGCTGTCTCCACACCAGGCTGTCTGTCCCCGTTTACTGTGGCTGGAGATCAGCAGTACAGTGTCTCATGGCATGTGGCAAGCTCGGAACTGAGCTCCAGTCATAGAGAAGAAAGGGCATATATTCCCCGTGAGTGAGAATTTTATTTCTAGAAAATTCTACCAAGGGTGACCTCACCCTGTGTAGCGTAAAGCATGCTCACAATTGTTCACTACACAGGGTTCACAGTAACAAGAGAGGAGCCAGTGTGGGGTACATAGCTGAGGCCCAGCACTCCCAAGAGGAGGCAAGAGGATCAGGAGTTCAAAGCCAGTCTGGGCTACACAGTGAGTTCAAAACCAGCCTGGGCTCCCATGAGACCCTCCCAAAACACCAAAACTAAAACTAGAAGCAACAACCTACATGTTCTTTGCTAGGGGAATGGCTATGCAATAAAATACTGTATAGCTCTAAATGATAGTGTCCTTTGTTTACTGACCTGAAATAAAGTGTTAAGTAGAAGAAAAATGCATATATTATATGTACTACAGAAATAAACATAAAATTATATAAATACAAAATTATAAAATCGTGTTTATGGTGAGGCAGGTGTAATGTATACTCATTATATAACATGCTGTGTGTTATATACCTATTGTTCTTTTTTACATCTTTAATTCATTTTGGTGGGGGGGGCGTGCATGCTATGATACTTGTATGATTGTCAGAGGACAACTCATGGGAGTTCTTTCTTTCCACCATGGGGGTTTCTTGGATTGAACTCAGGATTGTTGGCAAGCACCTTTACCAGATAAGCCATCTTGCCAGCCCTAAATGTTAAATATTTCAGTAGTAAATGCTTTTGGGAGGACCGGGCTTGGTGGTACTTGCCTGCAATCCCAACACTTGGGAGGGAGAGTGGAGAGAAGAAAGAGACAAGAATGTTTGCTTCTGGAAGGGGAACCAGTGGCAGGCTGGAGTGGGGAGGCATGAGAGAAATGTGATTTGGTGGTGTTCTAGGGAAAGGACTTCCTCAGCAATGCACAAGTCCTACAGGTCTGACCACTGCTCTTTCCCAGGACTTCCCCGAAGGCTCAGGGGCACTTCGCTGCTGTGGAAGGGCAGCACCCAGGAGGCTCTGAGCCTGCTCAAGGATGACGTCCTGGTGGCTGACCCAGGAACCAGGTGAGGAGTGTGCCCTGAAGCCCAGCCACACATGCTACAGACGGTCAGAGTCAGGAAGGTTCTGGGGATCACTGGATAGAATCAAATCATACACCCAGAAAGACTAAGGCCCGTAGGGGCAAGCCTAGCAAGGTCTGGGAGAGTTGGGCTCAGACCCCAGGTCTGTTCCAGTCTCCCTGTCCCTCATTAACTGGATTGTTTATTAAGAATCCACTTGGGGGGCTGGAAAGATGGCTCAGTGGTTAAGAGCTCTGACTGCTCTTCCAGAGGTCCTGAGTTCAAATCCCAGCAACCATATGGTGGCTCACAACCATCTGTAATGGGGTCTGATGCCCTTTTCTGGTGTGTCTGAAGATAGCTACAGCGTACTTATAAAGTAAAAATAAATAAAATAAATCTTTAAAAAAAAAAAAAGAAGGGGTTGGGATTTAGCTCAGTGGTAGAGCGCTTGCCTAGGAAGTGCAAGGCCCTGGGTTTGGTCCCCAGCTCCAAAAAAAAAGAACCAAAAAAAAAAAAAAAAAAAAAAAAAAGAATCCACTTGGGGCTGGAGAGATGGCTCAGCGGTAAAGAACTGGATGTTCTTCCAGAGGCACTGAGTTCAATTCCCAGCACCTACATGGTGGCTCACAACCGTCTGTAATGGGATCTGGCGCCCTCCTCTGGCACACAAGTGTACATGCAGATAGAGCATTCTTAGACATAAAAGAAATAAACCTTAAAACAAAAAAGAATCTACTTTAATCCCAACACTTGGGAGGCTGAGACAGGAGAATAGAGAGATGGAGGCCAGTTTGGGCTACACAATGAGATTTTCTAAAACAAACAAAAACAAGACACAAGAGGCAATCAAGGCAACTACCCTAACCCAGCATCTGCTAAGCACCGGATATACCAGCAAACAAATCTGACTGTGTTAGGTTTTTATTGCTGTGAAGAGACACCATGACCAAAGCAACTTTTATAAAGGAAAACATTTAACTGGGGCTGGCTTACAGCTTCAGAGGTTCAGTCCATTACCATCAGAGTGGGAAGCAAGGCAGTGTGCAGGCAGATTGGGTGCTGGAGGAGCTGAGAATTCCACATGTTGAGCTGAAAATAGCAGAAGGGGACTGTAATTTCATACTGGGCGGAGCTTATGCATAAGAGGCCTCAAAGCCCACCTACATAGTAACACACTTCTTCCAACAAGGCCACACCTCCTAATAGTTCCACTTCCCATGGGCCAAGCATATTCAAATCACCATATAGCCCAAAGCCCCCTTTTACAGTTTGTACTGGTGAGGGAGACACAGTGAAGAAATAAACGAAACAAACAGTGTTTTGCCATAATGGATATGAATAGTACATAGTTAAAGGTCTGACTACTGAACATGAAGTCTAGCTTTGAGCGCTTGGGGTAGGGGGTGAGGCAGTTGACTCTTGTCTCCCTGGGCCAGATTTCCCTCTGCTTCTCCAAATACTAGACTAAAGGCCTTGCTTCCTTTTCCTCCTGGTGCCACCACACTGTCCTCAGGATCATATCCAGGACCCCTATCATGATGCTCTCTCCTTTCCATTCAGCTGCCACCTTACTGTCCTGGGGATCACATAGAGCACCCCATCCTTGCCCCTTTTCTTACTACAGATGCCACTACAGCACGCTGGCCTTCTCTCTCCTAGCCCATGTGCTGGCTGCGCACAGGGCACAGGGAGACTATGAGCGCTGGGTGTCTGAGCAGGTGCTGGAACCGCTGGGGATGAGTGACACCGGCTTTGCCTTGACGGGAGCAGTGCGCGCACGCCTGGCTGCCGGTTTCTATGGTAGTGGCAGGTCCGCGCCGTTGTACGACCTGGGCTGGTACCGGCCATCGGGCCAAATGTACTCGACAGCTGCCGACCTGGCCAGGCTTGCGGCTGCACTCATGGGTGCAGGACCCCGACGGCTGCTACGACCTGATAGCCTAGCCACACTACTGGCACCACTACGCGCCTGCACCCACGGCTACTTTGCTAGTGAAACCGGCACACCCTGGGAGTTCCACGAGAGGCTCGGATATCGCGTGGCGCGCAAGGATGGCGACTTGGACGGCTATGCCGCCAGCCTGGCGCTCGTGCCACCGCTACGCTTGGGATTTGTGCTATTACTGGCGGGACCTCGCCCACCCACGCATGACCTGGTGGCTGACGCCCTGGACACGCTGCTGCCTGCCCTGGAGCGCGCACTGCGCGATGCTGAGCTTGTCCCCGCGCCCCCGCCCCGCGCGCGCCCGTTCGCCGGCTTCTTCACCTTCGCCAACCGCACCTTCTACGAGGTGCGCGCCTCCGGGCCTCGCGGCGAGCTGCGCTTGCGCCAGTTTGGGCCGCGCGTGGAGGCGCTCGTGCCCGCCGCCTTCCGATCGCTCGCTCTGCGCCACGTGCGCGGCCGCGTCTTCCAGTTGCACGTGGCGCGTGAGTTCCCGTGCGCGCTGCCGCTCGCAGACGCCTGGCTGTCTCTGGAGGCCCAGCACGGGCAGCTGGTGCGGTTCTACCCGCTGGATCGCCACGGGCTGGCGCCAGGCTTCGACGTGCCGGGCCTCAACACCTACGGAGTGTTGCGCCTGCCACGCCGGCCGGTGTTCGGCTCCCAGTGAGCTGGGCAAACCCCACGCGCGTGCGTCCACACATGCCTTTGCATTGTCTATGCTTGCAACCCTCTGCATACCTTCCAGCCTGCCCACGCCCACCTCCAGCTTTCCTCTTATCTGTAGCCTCCCTGTCTCCTCCAATCTCTCCCTCTCCCCTACACTGCCTGACACCCTCTTGCTCCCCACCCCTGCAACCTCCTCTGCCTTTAGCCTCACCCCCACTTCAGCCTCCCCTGCAGGGTGTCTATCCGGCTCCAGCCTTTCCTTTCCTCCAGCTTCCTACCCGTGGTTGGCAGGCAGGCCAACCAGAGGGAGGACTCAGTAGTTGGCAAAGTGGGGTCTTCTTGGACCACAGCTAGTTTCAAACTCCTCTTCTTCTCCTGAGAGGAAGAGTTATACAGGAATTTACAGTAAGCATGTAAACATTTAGGCGTTGTCTAGACCAGATAATACAGAGCAGTGCTTGTGTCCATTGAAACAAGGACAAAATGCCAGGATCTTGCCAGGGCCTTGCGCTAGCAAATGCTCTACTACTTAGCTAAATCCCCAACCCCTTGTTTTTGTTTTTAATTTGCCTAAAATTAAAGGCACCATCAGGTTTGTTTATGTGTTTATCTAGCGAGCCTGCAGATAGAACTCAAAGCACCGTGTGCTGGGTTAAGTGCTCTACCGACTGAACTACGTTCCCAGACTGAGCTGGACGATTTAGAGAAATACTTATACCCATCCTGGCAATCAAGATACAGGAGATTCCCCTCACTCCTAATCCACCCGGTACTCTTCCTTTGTGGTCCCGCCCCTCCCTCTGCTCCTCCCCCAAGCCCCAGGCAACCACGGATCTGCCTCTTGTCAGTTTAGATTAGTTTCACCAGCTCCAGGGTTGGTGCGAATGGGATCACACAGAGGAGGCGATCCCCTCGGACTCAGCGAGCTGGTTTTGAGGTCCGAGTCTGTGTGTGTCCATAGTTCATCACTGATTTTATTCCACGGTATGGCCGGGACAGCTTGCCTTTTCACCCGCTGATGGACGTTTGGGTCGTTGCCGGAAGGGGCTGTTAGGAGAGAGGCTTGTGTGCACGGGCTCCTGTGTGCCCAGGCTTTCATGCTTTGGGGGTAAGTTTCTAGATGTGACTGCCAGGCAGTTTTCCAAAAGCCTTGTGCCACGTACCTTTCGCACACGGAAATAGGTGACAGTTCTGTTGCCCATATATAGGGAGACACTTGGCGCTCTCGGTCTTTTTAATTTTAGCTATGCTGGGTAGTTCTGAAATCATATCGCACTGTGGTTTTAACTGTATTCTATTTATTGAATTGTAAAAGATATATATATGATATATATATGTTATATATATATATCATATATATATATACACATGCCATCTTCTGGATTCAGTTCCCCCCCAGTCTTTGGATTGATTTTGCACTTTCCTTTTTTTATGGAAGTCAGTATTTATGTATGTATTTTGAGACACAATCTCCGTGGTCCAACTGCCCTACAACCACGAGGTGCGCGCCTCGTATATATCAGTATATACATATACTGATATATATAATGATATAGCCCAGGGTTGACCTTGAACTTCTGATCCTCCTACCTTCACCTCTGAGGGTTGAGATTACAGACATGCACCACCATACCTTGTTTACATAGTACTGGGCCCAACCCGTCAAGGTTTCATGCGTGCTAGGCAAACCATTCTATGGAAGCTATACCCCCCCACCCCCTGTTCTTCCTAAGTAAAGAAAAGCCTTATATGTGTATGTGGTAGCTGGGTTTGTTCTCATGAGCACAGGGTCCCTAGGAGGCCAGAAGTAGGTGTCAGAGCTGCAGTTTCTGCTGCTGTGGGTGTGTGGGTGTGGCTGCCAGGGACTGCATTCAGGTCCTCTGCAGTAAGAACTCTCCACTACTGAGTCACCTCTCTGGCTCCCCCACCCTGGGTATTAAAGCTTTAAAGATAGGATCTCACTATGTTGGGCAGACTCTCTTTGAATTTGAAATCTTCCTGCCATGGCCTCCCGGGATGCTGTGATCACAGTCATAGGCTCTGACTGGTCCATCTTCTTTGGGTTTTTTTTTTTTTTTTTTCAGAGCTGGGACTGAACCCAGGGCCTTGCGCTTGCTAGGCAAGTGCTCTACCACTGAGCTAAATCCCCAACCCCACTGGCCCATCTTCTTAAGGGTGTCTTTTGCAGAGCAGACTTTTCACATGTTGATGAGTTTATGCCCGTTGAATCTAATGTAAAGCTAGGGGTTGGGTTGCGTTTTGTATTACACACACCCGCACACCTGCCTGAGATTGAACCCAGGGCCTTATGTGCTCTAGGTGATGCTCTACCAGTAGGCAATAAGCTCAGCTCCCATTCGTCTTCTAAAAGTTTTGACTTTTACATTCAAGATAACTGTAAATTCCCTCCCACACGTATCAGAAATAACTAGTGTGGCCTTTACCCAGTTTCTTCTCTCGGCGACCTCTTGCAGAATGTTGTAAAGAGGTTGATCTAATGCAGCCAGGACCAAAAGGTTCTTCTGAGCACAACAGGCCTATCTTCCCTGATTCCTGATTACCTATTCCTGCTCCCCAAGCCTTACCCTTCCCTTAAGCCCCAGCAATCACAGTCTGCTCCGTAATTCCAGAAGTCTGTCATTTAACACTATTACATGCTAGGAGATGGAAAGCTGATCTCTGGCCTTCACGTGTGTAGCCTGACACCTGTGTGTGGACACATACATAAGCATACATATGTGTGCATAGCATACCATATAAATAAATGGAGTATTTTAAAAGGGAGGGGGATGGAGAGCTGGCTCTACCCTCAAGAGCACTTATTGAAGTTTGGCTCCCAGAACCCACCTTGAGCAGCTCACGATTGTCTACAACTCCAGTTCTAGGATCTGATGTGTCCTTTTAGCTTCTGTGGGTGCACACACCCATGGCACACATACACATAAAAAGAAATACTTGGCCTGAAGAGATGGCTCAGTGGTTAAGAGCACTGACTGCTCTTCCAGAGGTCCTGAGTTCAATTCCTGGCAACCACACGGTGGGTCACAACCATCTGTAATGGGATCTGATGCCCTCTTCTGGTGTGCATGAAGAAAGTGACAGTGAACTCACATACATAAAATAAAAGTAATAAAGTAAATCTTTAAAAAATTTCTCTCTCTCTCTCTCTCTCTCTCTCTCTCTGTGTGTGTGTGTGTGTGTGTGTGTGTGTGTGTGTGTGTGTGTTTTGTGACAAGGTTTCTCTATGTAGCCCTGAATTCACTCTGGGACCAGGCTGGCCTATAACCTGCCTCTGCCTCCCAAGTGCGCACCACCACATCCCAGCTCAAATAAAATAAATTCTCAAAAAAGGGAATCTCAGGTATTAAACGGAGTTGGAAAGTAGGTAAGCTTTGAGGATCCTCCCTCAGCACTTAGAGCGATTTTCCCCAGTCATTCCATGTGACTGCAAGTGTGAATAGCTTGTTCCTTCTGGCCTCACAGTAGTGACTCGATGGATGGATGGATGGAACAACATTTGTCCTGCTGTTTGCTGATTGGAGGATGTCCGGGTTTGCTGTTCCTATGAATAAAGTTGCTACAAGCATCTGTTTACCCACATTTGTGTGAACTTGATTTTATTTCTGTGGGATAAATGGCCCAGAAGCTCAAAGGATTGGGGGCCAATAAGGGCTAATGGAAGTACACTCTGAGGTTTTGAAGCAACCGCCAAGCTTCTCGCTTGCCATCTCGGGCTTTGCCTAGTGAGATAGGAGTCTCCTACTCTGTGGGCTAGCGTTTGGTAATGCCATTTTTTGAAAAAAACAACCCAAGGTCTCACTGTGGCCCAGGCTGGCCTTGAACTTGTAGTTCTAGAAAGAGCTGGGATTCCAAGCACGAGCTAGCCTGCCCTGCTCACTTTAATCATTTTAGTAGATGTCACTGTGGTTTTAATTTATTTTTTATTTTTATTTATTTATTTATTTATTTATTTATTTATTTATTTATTTATTGGTTCTTTTTTTCGGAGCTGGGGACCGAACCCAGGGCCTTGCGCTTCCTAGGCAAGCACTCTACCACTGAGCTAAATCCCCAACCCCGTGGTTTTAATTTATAATTTCCTTCTGTTGTTGTTATTGTTTGTTTTCGAGACAGGGTTTCTCTGTGTAGTCCTGGCTGTCCTGGAACCCACTCAGTAGACCAGGCTGGCCTCAAACTCAAGAGATCTGCCTGCCTCTGCCTCCTGTGTGCTGGGATCAAAGGCGTGCAGCACCATCACCCAGCTTAGTTTACAGTTTCCTAAAAGCTAACCATGTTGAAGTGTTCATGTATCATTCTCCGCCTCCCCATTGTAGGTGTATCTTTTTCGCTTTTGCTATACTTGGATTGCTAACCCTTTGTTGGATACATGGTTTCAGGAGCCTTCTAGTCTGTAACTCATCCTTCCATCCTGGTAGGATCCTTTGCAAGACCTGATGTTAAGCTGGGTGGTGGTGGAACATACAAGCCTTTAGTCCCACCACTTGGTAGGCAAGGGCAGTCAGATCTCTGAGTTCAACACCAACTCCGTGTACAGAGTGAGTTCCAGGACAGCCAGGGCTACACAAAGAAAACTTGTCTTGAAAAATAGAAACAAAAACAAAAACAAAATAAAAATATTCACTGGAATAATGCCACCCACCTCAGCACCTGGCCATCCCAATAGACACATTCTAAAGCCAGTGTGTGTTGCTACATGGCAGAAAGGGACTTTATATGGGACTACACTAAAGAGCTGTGTGTGTGTGTGTGTGTGTGTGTGTGTGTGTGTGTGTGTTTTGTTTACTTTTTTTTTTTTTTTAGATTTATTTATTTATTTATTATATATAAGTACACTGTCGCTGTCTTCAGATACACCAGAAAAAGGCATCAGATCCCATTTCAGATGGTTGTGAGCCACCATGTGGTTGCTGGGAATTGAACTCAGGACCTCTGGAAGAGCAGTCAGTGCTCTAACCGCTGAGCCATCTCTCCAGCCCCCCTTTGTCTTACTTTTGAGACAGAGTCTCTCGCTGAGCCTGAAGCTCACTGAGCAACTAGATTGACTGGCCAGCAACTCCAAAGATCCTCCTTCTCTGCCTCACCTGCTATCCCATGGTGTTGGGTGTGAGAGGGTAGGTAGGTCCTGATGCTCTCAGGGAGAGCACTGTAGCCACCTCCTCAGCCCCGCTTGTGTTTATGTCTCTGCTGTTATTACTTCATTCCTTTGCTTTAATTTTTTTTATTTTATGCCTTGCATGCATGTATGTATGTGCCCAACGTGCATTTCTGGTACCCAAAGAAACCAGAAGGTGGCAATGGACAGGTCCCCTGGAACTGGAGTTACAGATGGCTGTGAATTGCCATGTGGGTGCTGGGAATCAAATGTTAAAAACAAAACAAAAAAACCCAAAACAACAACAAAACAAAAAGCAACAAACAAACAAACAAACAAAAACAAAAAAACAAAACCAACAAAAATAACAACAACAAAAAATTGTTAAAAGTTCAGTGTCGTCCTCGGTTATTCACCAGGTCAGCCTGGAATGCATGAGACCCTGTCTCAAACAAACAACAAATTAACAAGCAAGTGGACCCAGGAGATAATTGCTCAGTAGGTAAAAGGCCCCTGCAGCCAAGGCTGATGGGCCGAGTTTGACCACAGAATCCACATGACTGAAGGAGAGAACTGACTGTTCTCTGACCTCCGACCCCTACACGCACACTGTTTTGAATGGCCTCTCCAATGATGAGAAAACAAATTTGTGTAAAGAACATCGTTAACCACAAAAGGCCTCCTCTCTCTTCGGCTATCTTCCTTCTCTTGGTCATTGCTTTGGCCTTGAGAAGGTCAACCTCTCAGTCATCCTCCTTTTAAAGATCCCAATGTCTTTACTTCTTGTGTTCCTTGGAGTCCTGGTTTGAATGAGAAACGTCCCTCCTGGGCTCACGTATTTGGACACGTGGTCTCTGGTTGGTGCTGCTGCTGTGTGAGAGGTTGTGGAACCTTTAGGAGATGGAGGCTGGTTGGCAGAAGCCAGTGGAGTTTATAGTCTCCCCTCACCCCGGCATCCCGTTCTCCCTCACCTCCCCCACCCGTTCCATTCTCGCTCACCATTCACCACCCTGCATCCGGTTCTTGCTCTCTGCTTTGTGTTGTAGTTGAAGATGTCATCTCTAGCTTTCTGCTTTGACTTACCCGCCCTTATGGACTCTCCCTCTGGACTCATAAGCCTAAATAAACAAGCCCTTCCTTCCTTCCTTGAGTCACCGTTGGTCACGGCATTTTCTCACAGCCACAGAAAAGCAAGGAATACTTGGCTAACCCGTCAGACCCGCATCCTGCTCCCAAGTCCCTGAGCGAACTTCTGTAGTTTGCCCAAGCGCGGGGCTTAGGTGGAACCCTCGGACGATCCTCCACACTGGCTATCTCTCATCTCCACATCCAGTCTGTCAGCAGATCACAACGGCTTTCCTGTCCACTGTCTCCGACTGCCTCTCAGCATTCTTACCCTCCCCACCGCCATCTTCCTCTCCAGAGCTGCTGTTTTCCTGCTGTTTCCCTTTCCTATAGGATTGTGTATCTCCTGTGTCTACCCGGCAGGCAGGCTGCTGTTTTTGGCTATCCAACATTAATCTGGGTATTTTGCAGATTGTGATTGATAGTTTCGTCCTTTGGCTTACATTAAGGAGTGTAGACTCTGTAATCTGGGTGGACCTCATTCAGCTAGTAAAGGGCTAGAAGAGGAAAATGAAGTTGGGGGCCTCAAGAGCACAGTCAGTGGCATTTCCCCCCTGCGTGTACACCTCTCCCTTCCAGCCTGCTGGTCTGTCCTACGGATTAGGGATGTGCTGGGGAAACGCTAAATCAGTTTCTTGAAATAGACTAAATCTCTCAATGTATGCCTTCCCAGTTCCTTTCTCTGGAAGGCCCTGGCTGATACATCCCACTGATATTCTGAGACAAGGTCGGAAGGAGGGGTCCTTTGAGAAGGGTTTTGATCACAGTTCCTGCATTCTCAAACACTTTAGGGGCTGTCTCATGTGGAAGAAAGTTTGAGTCCTGGCAAAGGACCGCAGCTTTTTGAACCAGTCTCCCCCATGGTCTTCTCCTCCACCCCCTCCTCCCCCTCCTCCCCTCCCTCCTCCCCCTCCATCCCTTTGAACTCCTTGATGTCCCTTCAATATGCAGGTGTCTTTTAGCCTCAGGACCTTTGCTCCTACTGTGCGTCTGCCTAGATCTTTCTGATCAGCCTCTCCCTCATCCCTGCCTTTAGTAATGGGAACAAAACCCAGGTTCTTGTATGGTTGTTCTGCCTTAAAACTATTTGTATGTCCATGTCCATGTGCATGTGCATGTGCATGTGCATGTGCATGTGAGTGTGTGTGTGTGTGTGTGTGTGTGTGTGTGTGTGTGGTGTGCCTGTGTAGAGCTAGAGATCGAACTGTGCTTTTCAGGCCTGGCTTCAACCCCTCCCTGTCTTAGTCAGGTTCCTATTGCTCTGATGAAACACCATAACCACAAGCAAGTTGAGGGACAGGGTTGTTCCGCTACGCTTCCACATAGTAGTCATCATTGAAGGAAGTCAGGACAGGACCCCAGACAAGGCAGGAATCTGGAGGCAGGAGCTGGTGCAGAGGCTGTGGAGGGATGCTGCTTACTGGCTTGCTCAGCCGGCTTTCTTATCGAAGCCAGGACCACCAAGCCCAGGGGTGGCCCCACCCACAATGGGCTGTCTCTGCTCCCATCATTCATTACTTGAGAAAGTGCCCTACAGGCATGAATACAGCCTGATCTTACAGAAGCGGGCTTTCTCGAGTAAGGCTCCCTCATCTTTGGTGACTATATCTTGTATAAAGTCGATAAAAACAAACAAACAAACAAACCCCTCAAAGACTGGCCAGGACACTGAACCCTTGTCACCTTGACACACAGATACATCACTATTAAACCAAAACCTCTCCTTTCTTGTTCATCTCCCAAACCACACATCGATGTGTGCATCACACTTCAAAACAAAATTTTTTTGTAAATTTACAAAAAAACCCCACAATCTTTACAAATTCAAGCACTTTACAATTCAGCCTATTTAAAATCCAAAGTCTCGTGGGCTGGAGAGATGGCTCAGTGGTTAAGAGCACTGTCTGCTCTTCCAGAGGTCCTGAGTTCAATTCCCAGCAACCACATGGTGGCTCACAACCATCTGTAATCAGATCTGGTGCCCTCTTCTGGTCTGCAGGAATACATGCAGGCAGAAAGCTGTATGATGTATACATAATAAATAAATAAATGTTAAAAAAAAGAAAATTTGAATGTTTAAAAAAAAATAAATAAAATCCAAAGTCTCTTTTAAAACCTAAAGTCTCTTTAAAAAACCCAGTCTCTAAACTGTGGGCTCCTGTTAAAAACCAAACCAAACAAAACAACTTTCTTACTTCAAGAGGGAAAAACCAGGGCGTCCTCACAATCAAACAAAAGCAAACCCCAACTGTAAGTAACTCAACATCCAATTTTCTGGGATTCGTCCATAACCTCTGGCCTCCTCCAAGGGACTTGGGGTCACTTCTCCTGCTCTGCCTTCTGCAGGACACACGGCTTGGCTTCTAGGCTCCCAATGGCTCCTCTCCACTGCCGATGCTGTCCTTGGTCATCCCATGGGACTGGCATCTCCAAAATGCCGGGGTCTTCTGCTGCAACTGGACGGTACTTTACAAATAACCTTTCCTGGGCTCTCTCCATGGTGCTAAGCCTAGGCTGCTCTCCATGACCCCTTTATGCCTTCAAACCCAGTACCGCCTGGTGACTCTTACACCACGGAGTTCAGCTGCCAATTAAAGTTACAACCTGGAGCACAGCTTCTGGGTGCTGACCCTGATGAAACCCTTGCCAGATCTTACCCCAGCGACACTAATCTCTTCTTAATCACAGCCAGTTCTTTCCTCCCAGCTGAGCAGAATCAATTGTCCCAGCAAAACAAAGGTTTTACTGCAGAGATTCTGGTCTCTTGTTAACCACAGCTGAAGCTGCAGCCGACCAGACACCACCTCGTCTTCACACAAACGGCCCAGTAAGAGTCCGTTTCCCCCTGAACTGTCACAAGCCAGGTCTCTATTGTCCGCTCTACACTCTGCATTTTTCACTTCCAAGCTCCTACAGAACAGCTTTCTACGCCCTTAATGTATCCTCAATGGCTTTTCTAGCCCACAGTTCCAAAGTCCTTCCACAATCCTCCCTAAAAAAACACAGCCATACCCCACTATCCTGGCACCAACTTGTCTTGGTTAGGCTTAGTTACTGTTGGTGTGATGAAACCCCGTGACCAAAAGAACGTTGTGGAGAAAAGGGTTAATTTGCCTCATCTTTCCACATCCTAATCCATCCCTGAAGAAAGAAGTCAGGACAGGAATTTGGAGGCAAGAGGTAACACAGAGGCTATGGAGGGATGCTGCTTACTGCCTTGCTCCCTCTGGCTTGCTCAACCTGCTTTCTTATAGAACCTAGAACCATCAACCCAGGGATAGCATCACCACAGTGGGCTGGACCCTCCCCCATCAACCACTAACTTAAAAAAAATGCCTGCAGACTTGTGTAAGGCCTGGCTGTATGGAGAAGGCATTTTCCAACCTCTCTGATAACTATACCTTGTGTCAAGCTGGCACAAAACTAGCTGGGACAGCACCCCAGCGCTACCTTCAGTCCCCAGAGCAGAAGCCAAGTGTTGGTTGGTTCTGCAGGGGTCTCAGGAGATGCTCCCTGTGGAGTGGGAAGCTACCCATAAGAACAGGCAGAGAGAGTGAGCGCGAGTCATCAGTGTGACTTCGTTGTATTGCATTATCCTGACCATCTTAGCCTTGAATCTGCCAGATGCGTTTGGACAAGGATCCCTCTTCTGGTCCTTCCTGACATGACAGACACTAGCCGGACGTCAGCCTGAGCTGCACTGAGCACAGAAAGTGATGTGACAGAGCTCACTCCTCCCCACTAAGCCCTCATCCTCCACATTTCCTTCACTGCCACCCATGCTCTAGGACTTGGAAGTTATCAGCCCATTTTACAGACATGGAAATGAGGCCAAGATGGCTAACATCCACCCTCAGCTTGATGGCTTTGAGCATGCCTAGGCGCTCATGACGTGTTCAAGGGTATTTCCAGATATGATAGATCACAGGGCTCTGACCAGTGAATGATTTAAACCATGGATAGATTTAGCATGTGACTAGAAGGCCAGGGAGCCATCTCTGTGAGTAAAGTTCTTGTCACCAAGCCGGATGACCTAAGATCAATCCCTGGAACCATACAACGGAGGGAGAGAACTGACTCCTGCATGTTATCCTCTGACTTCACTTCCAACAAAAGTATGTAAATGTAATAAAATGCAATTATCTGAGGTGGTGGAACTGGGAGGATAGGATCCGCACCCTGCGGGTATGCGACCTTGGGGGATGTATAAACCCCATGTGTGGCTGTGTTCTCTCTTGTCTGCGACCAGGCTGGAAAGCATCTCTGACAAACATTTCCTCTGCTATGACGCTCTGTTCTGCCCAAGCAAAGGGGGACAAGTGGCTATAAATTGAACCCTCTGAAACCATGAGCTAAAATAAATCCTTCTTCCTCAAAGGTATCCCTGCCTACTGGGATAAGACAGGCACCTGACACAAGGCTTACCTCATATGTCACCTCTCCGAGGACACAAGGTGCACAGGCGAGAGAGTTTGTACACACAGCTGGACTGCCTGGTAGTAGGGTTCAAGTCTTGCAACTCGAATGAATGTTGGTGGAAGTTACTGTGCCAGGGAAATACACTGCCTTAGCCCAAGCCAAATTACCCCAGTCCCAACCTCTGACTCCATCCATAGCCCTGGCAAACTCCTACTCATACTTCAGAACCCCACTCAGGGCTTCTGGGAACTCTTATTTGCTTTCCTGGGTAATTTTAGAGGAAAGAAGATATCGAGTCCACGAATTTATTTTTACAATTCACATTTATTTTGGAAAAAAAAAAAGATTCAGCTAAAAATACTCCTACAAAGACATCGGAGTAACCCACAGGGTCAAGGTTGCCACTGGATGCAGCTGGTGAGATTTTCTTGGTCACAACACTGGGGGCTAGCGGGGCCCCGGCCCCATCCCTTTCTGACCCCCAACATTTCTGACCCCCAACATTGACCAGAGGAAAGCGCAGTCCTGTGAAATCAGCCAGGTAACCCTGGTCAAGAGCTATGGCCAGGGACAGCTCAGGCCAGTGGAGGTGGGGGCGGGAGACTGTTAGAGTGGGGTCTAGGCAGGCACCCCCTCTGGCTCTGATAGCAGCTAGGCTGGGGCCACCCATAGAGAGCAGTGACCCTGGGGACCTGGGATGCGACCATGGTGAGCTGTGTGAGGATCAGTGGTAGCAGAGTATGGTGAGAAAAGTGTGTTGTGCTGGGGTCCAAGACCACTTGCTGGCTGTGTGACCTGGGGGAGTCAGCATGCTGTCTCTGGGCTTCCCAGCCCACAGTGTGGTTGTCGTTATTGCACGGGTCTCGTGGAGTTGCAGGGCCACGTCTAGGAGAGACGAGGAACCCTGTACATGGTTGGCACTGAAGAAATAGCAGCTGTGATTAAAACCAAGCAGCCATCATTCTTCCCTGGAGTCCAAAGAGACTGCTTGTGGTGAGGGTCCCTGTCAAGTCCCCATGGGGTCAGTGGCTGAGGCATCAGAGTCTCTGTCGTCTATAGAAAGGAGGGCAGAGAGACCATCACAGAGCTCTGGGTCATTCACAGCCCTCCTTGGGGGGAGGGTCTCATTTTGGGAGGCAGTGGCTAGAACTGGAAGGAACAAGATGGCTCTGTGGAGGGAGCACGTGTTGACAGTGAGGAAAACTGCATCCAAGTGTCCCTGGACCTTCACAGGAAAGGCAGTGTAGCACCACTCCACCCCCCTGCTTTCTCTCTGGAATGGGATGATCTCCCTTCAGCCCTCTCTGTCCAGGCGGAGCCCCACCCCCACCCCGCAGTGGGCTGTCAACGCCCCCCCACCCCAGTAAGTGGGTCCTGCAGTCTGTGAGAGGGTTTTGAAGAGGCAGCTGGGTGACCTGGTGAGGGTCACTCATTCTCTCTACCCAGAGGCCATGCTGCCTCACTTTCCAAGGGAAGCTCTGTATTCCCCAGCGTCCATCTGTAACCAGATTCCCTCAGTGTATGTTACTGTCTCCCTCTCTTTGCTCTCTCCCTCTCTCTTTGTGCTTTTTTTTCTTTTTCTTTCTTTTTTTTTTTTTTTTCCCTGCTAGGGCTCCTGGGTTTGGGTAGCCTTGAACCACGGGGTTTGTGACATCAAGAATTAGCACAGATTCGCCTAGTGATGGAGTCTCATGAACACAAATCCCTTCTGCTGCCATTTTAGGAGACTGAGTTTGACGGGCCATAGAGTCTTGCCGTCTTTTACCCAGAGTGTATATAGCTTTAAGATGGTTTCTGGCCTTTTCCTCCTTGCTCGCCTTCCCCTATCTATGCCATACCCCGTTTCTCCAGCAGGGGGAGCCAGGCCCTCGAGGAACAGGGAGCCCCAGGTGCCTTTGCTCACCCGCTTTCACCTCAGTCTGGGTCACGGTGGGATGGTAGGCTCAGGAGACTTGAGGGTCAGGTTTACCTAGAAGGCCCACCCAGCTTTAGTTGGGCCCACTAGGCCAGGTATTGAATGAGCAGGTCTGCACTGTGGTGTTGGGGCGTTGGGGTCTCCGCAGGGTGGTCCCGGCTGGGATGCAGGGCCCCTCTGAAGTATTAGGTTCCCGATTCTTCCCGGATCAGCTTTCCCGAGGCAGTCGTCCTGCTGTGAACTTGACTCAGCTGGACTCTGGGGCTTTGGGGGTCTTTTTGATTTTTCTGAAACCTTAGCCCAGTCTGGGCACATTCCTGAGGGTTCGTCCTGCCTTCTCCACTGCCAGGGTCTTAGTTTGTGTCTGGGCTTTGGGTATCTTATCTGATGGGAGGCCCCACCCTTAGCGCTGCTCAGTACACTTGCTGCAGTTTGTTACAGGATTGTGGGTGGGAGGCGGGGGTGGGAGGTGCGGGGGCGGGGAGCTCGGGGGCGGGCAGGAATCTCACACTGTTCAGATGGGGAATTCTGACTCAGGGGGCCATGGTGGAGCCCTGATATCCTCAAGTTCAACATGCAGTCGTGGATAAGGTGCTTATTCTAAAGGAGAACGTTCAGTCAGTAGGCAGAAGGACTGGTTGGGGTCCCCAGGGAGCCCCCGCCTTGAGAGCCACGTTCCTCACTAGTAAAGAGGGGGCAGGAATATTTTGGCACTTGGCATAGGGTAATACGTTCATATATTAGTCCTTGAGTCTTCAACCTCCTGAGACCAGCTTGCAGGGTGGGACGCCCTGAACCCACTTCAGCCAAAGTCCTTTCTTGTGACCGACACCCCAACACTGGTTTCCCCAGATCGTTCTTCAGCCTGTTTTGTGATAGCAGTCACTGGCTGGGAATCTGAGTCAAGGCTGGCTGGTGGAGTATGCCCATGTGTGGACATACACAGCGACAATCAGAAGCAGATGGGCTGTCGGTGTAGCTCAGTTGTAGGGCGCTTGCCTCACAAGCACAAAAGCTTCCATCCCTAGCACTGCAGAACCAGACCTGGTGGTGCACACCTGTAATCCCAGCCCTTGGCAGGTAGAGAAAGGTGGATCAGAAGTTTAAGCACGGTCATCCCCGACTGCACAGTGGGTTTGGGGTCAGTCTGGGATACATGAGACTCTTCCAAAATAAAAGGAGACGAATCAGAGAACACAAAAGCCCAACCTCCACTGTTCCAGGCGGCTGGAGAGAGTCTGGTTTGTCTGTGTCGGAACATAATTGGCAGAGTCTGGACTCTCTTGGAGTCCTGAGGGCTGTTCCAGGGGCTCGTTCTCTCAGAGCAGGGTTGGCTGGGAGCTCCTCTTTCGATCTGATGGCCGAACTGACACTTCTAGAACACTGGTTCTCAACCTGTATGGGTCGTGACTACTTTGGGAGTTGAATGACCCCGTTCTCAGGGGTTGCCTAAGTCCGCGGGAAAGCACAGATATTTACATTATGATTCATAACAATAGCAAAATTACAGTTATAATTTTATGAGCTGGGTGGTGGTGGTGCTTGCCTTTAACCCTGGCGCCTAGAAGGCAGAGGGAGGCGTATCTCTGTGAGTTTGAGGCCAGCCAGGTCTACAGAGTGAGTTCCAGATCAGCCAGGGCTATACAGAGAGACCCTGTCTTAAAAACCAAACCAAACAACAAATGGTTGGTGGTCACCACAACATGTGGAACTGTGTTAAAGGATTGCAGCGTTAGGAAGGTTGAGAACCACTGCTCTGGACTCTAATGCTTATCCCAGTGCTTGGTAGCCTCTATGGCTGGACTGCAATGCCATGCCCTACGTTCACACCAACTCATGCCCCACCCCAACACCACATGATGCTTTTGCGCTGCACTCTTGAAGTTGCTGCGTGTTGGAGTGACCTTTCTCTCAGCCTGTCATTTTCAAGATAGCCTTCCCCTGGAAGCCCACCCTGATAGCCCATCCCATCTGGTTTTCTCTTGCCAAAGCTGGGATCCTTTGCTCTCTGTGCCTAAGTGACCATGTTCAGGTGGATCCTGGAGTGGGGAAACCAAGGCTTGTGGCCCTTTCCGGAGCCATGGCTCTGAACCTCAGTGTTTTACTTAGGTCTTCCTTGCAGGCCTGAGGTGAACAAAGGTCTGGAGTGCCCAGCCTGATGCTCCTGTTTTATAGATGAGAAGCTATGGCCCAGTGAGGAACAGTCTCCCCTGGGGCTCATGGCCCTAGTTAGTGACAGAAGTAGGTTACATTCTGTCTTTTGAGTGCGTTTGCACCTCTCCCTGCCAAAGGTCTTCCTTTGGGAACCGTCCCTGGAAATGACAGGCATCTGGAGAGTGGCCCTGGGGTGGGTGGTGGTCTAGGGTGGGAGTCCTTCCTGTACTTCAGCAAGAGGTGGGAGCTCCCAGTTTTTGGGGGATAAACCCCTGATCTATGAGGGATGCCATGTTATTGAGTGCCCACGAGGGGGCAGCCTAGAACTCTTAGTCATAGAGAAGGTGGATGCTCTGGGTCCTGGAAAGGGTGGGCTTGAACCCAGCTGCTAAGAAGATTGTCTAAGTGTCCTCCGCTACTCTGTGTCTGCTCAGAAGCTGTTCCAGCATTAAGGGTGTCACTAGTATCCATAACGTCTCTCCTAGAGATAAGGTCTCATGTGGCCTAGGCTGGCTTTGAACTCACTAAGTAGCTGAGGACGCCACTGAACTTCTGACCCTCCTGCCTCCATTTCTTGAGTACTGAGTTTACAGTGATATAGTACCACATCTGGTTTGTGCAGTGCTGGGACTGGAACCTAGTGCTTTGTGCATGCCAGGCAAGCTCGCTACCAACCTACCAGCAAGACGCCTTTGTTACCGGCTCAGGAACAAGCCTGTTGATCACCACCAATAGTTAGTTGTGAGGCTCCTGGGGTGGGTGGCACAGCTCCGTCTTACTTAACTTGGCCCTGCGTGGCTCTGCCAGGCACACTCTCCCAGAGCAGCTGGCCCCCCTTCCATGGTGCCCTGGCCCAGGTTCACAAGACAGCTTTCCTTCCTCAAGAAACAAGCCCGTGCCTAACAGCCGGAAGCTTCTCCTGATGCTGGGCAGGTGGGAGCTGGTGCTTGGGGAGGCAGAGCCAGGAAGGGATTAGTAACTAGGCAGCAGCTAGCTCCAAGCTGTGTGCCCATGTGAGCGGGCAGCCTGAGTAGAAGGCGCCTGGCAGCAGGGCCTACCACTCCCTGCTGAGCAGACACTGAGCAGTGGGGGAGGGCAGTGTCTCATGGTCGAGAAGTGAGCAGTGCCTACGCTCAGGACAGCCACAGGGATGTCTGTTTGATACCCTGAAGAGGAGACAGAGGGTCTGGATAGCACCCATATTCTGAAAGTAGATATGTAGAGGCCCGCGGCTCTACACAAATACTTTGGGCTCTAGAGGGTGGATGGGCAGACGGGCTGGCTAGAAGACACCAGCCTAGTGGCTTAAGGCAGGAAGCCATCTGACGGAAACACTGACTGCCAGGCCTCGTGGGGCTCTGGAGTGGTGGGAGGTGGGCTGGGGAGGCAGTTAATCTGCAGAGCATCAGAGAAACTCCCACCAGAAGGTGACCTTGTGTGCTGGGACAGCTGCCATCCGTGCTGGGCGTCTTTGGGCCATTAAGGGATGGCCAATGGGCCAACATTGGCCGCTTTGTGGGAAACTTGCCAATACTTTCCCTGCGACCAGGCCCGCTGTCCCTACCCCAGGGACAAGTTTCCTCTCTAATCCCTTCCTTCCCTCTGCTCCCAGGCTCTGAGAACAGGTGAACGACAGATGACAGGCTGGGCCATGATGGTTTTGCCCACTGCAGGGTCTTTTCCTGGTGGCCTGTGGCCTCAATCTCCCCCCACTGGTCAGGCTTCTCAAAGTTGCTCAGCAGACAGTGGGAATGGTCCTGAGATGGGATGTCCCTGGGATCCCCTTTTCTCTCCTGACAGACTTATCTGCAGCACACAATTCCTGCCTCTTCCTCCTCCACACCAAAGAGCTACTGACAGAAAGTCCGAGCCCTTAGCACAGGACACAGCATTGTGTAGGGGAGGGGACTGCATCTGTGGACGAGTGGGGTCCACGGGCCCCATTCCACCACCACCTGGCCACACCTCACCGAGTGCCTGCAGTCCCTGTCCTCTGGCGAGAACGCTGAGAGTCCCACATCCACCCTTGCTTCTAATGTGGCCGCTTGTGTGGTTCGCTCATTCAGGTGACCCTAGGCTAAGAAGGCGACACAGCTTCTTTGTTTGTTTGCTTTTTTGCTTCCATGAGTTTCCTCAGCCTGGGCCTTCTGGATCCTGAGGGGCAGGGGTGGGGAGGAGTCCCTTGCAAGAGCATTAAAGTCATTTGGCAGGTCCCAAAGGTGCCAGGATCTTTTCTTGGAACTTACAGAGTACAGGGGTCATTTTATAACTAAAGCATTTATTTCCGTTCAATTCACTAACCGATTGTTCTGCTCGGGTCTCCTGCTTTTGCTCACAGGAGGGTCTGAGGCCAGACCCCTGACTGATGATATTCCTCTGGCCAAGACCTTCAGACCTGGGCAAAGGCGGGGGTGGAGGGTGAGGGGGTGGGGGTAGGGAGAAGGAGTGGGAGAGAGAGTCACATGGTCTCCCGGGGAACCCTTGGAGGGCTAGGGTGTCACAGTGAATGATCAGGGTCCTGACTTCCTGGGTAGCCTGGTCCAGGCTCCCAGAGGTGAAATTGGGTTTTGGCCATCGGAGAGCACCCAGGAACCTGAAGGGGCCTCTGTGCCTGGGAAGTACCAGATAGAACAGGGCAGAGAGCGGGGGAGTGTGCAGGGAGGAAGAGAGGACTTCCTGCAGAGGGAGCCCTCATCTGCCTCACTCAGTCTGTGGTCCAATGCCGGGGGGCGTTGGTGCGGGTCCCTCCATTCCCCCAGACCCACTGAGGTCTCTGAATGGCCCAGGTGGCCCTGTGACAGTTGGCTTTGGTGAGGCCTGGCAGCAGGTGCGGGGAGGGAAGGGTGTCAATGAAAAGCGTATAAAAATCCAGAAATGTGCATATAAAATCTTGCCCTTGGTGTATTGCCTAAGTCAGTAAGCAGAAAGCACCTTCTTCCTGGAGAAGGATCAAGTCCTCAAAAGGTAGGAAATGTCAAAGTGTCTCTTCATTGTCATTTAAAAAAACCCAACAAACAAACCCTCCCAGACCAAAACCACCCCTGATCAAAATACCCCCAAGTCCACGAATTGCTGTAAACAAACCCAGATGCAAGAGAATGCTTCTCAGTGGCAGTCGAGGCTCACGACAGTCACCTGCAGCGGAGCAGGAGCGGGCACCCGTGCAGGGCAGGGCCTTGTGGGGCTGCAGACCTGGGTGGCTGTCCTCAGGAAGATCTGGCCTGTTCAGTGTGACCCGGAAGGCCAGGAGCTCCTCTGTGTGTCGCCTCCTGAACCATTAGCAGAAGAAAGTCCCTCGGAGTTTTTGAAACCGGCTCCCAAGACAGAACTGTTCTGTCTGCCGGTGGCGACTGGAATGGACTTCCCCAGAGCTTATTTGGGGCGACTGCCTGTCTCGCTGCCCCTTGTGCCTGGGACTGGGCCATTAGTGATGCTCCAAGAAACAGCCAAGGCCAGGCAAGGAGGGTGGCCCACCTTTTCCCTCCATGTTAATGTTCCTGGAAGCGGTTTTTTTTTTTTTTTTTTTTTTCTTTCTTGGCTCTGACCAGCTCAACCTTCCCAGAAGGAGTTGGAGAGAAAATGCTTTTGGCCTCCACCGGGACAGGCCATGTGGGTCTCCCAAGCCTTTTTGCTTTTCTCCCCTAAGAACCATCACTCTTCTTATGAGAATCCTCTTTGAACAAACGTTTCTTGCCTGTCCCGCCCCCTCCCAGATCTAGGCGCGTGTCCCCCCCATTCCCTTTTCCTTCCTTTGACTTGCATGGGTTCTTGGTGACGGCTTGACTGGAGTGCTGCTTGGTTCTTCCTGTTGCCTGTGGCCTGCTGGCAGGTGGCTGACCTTGCAGTGGACAGAGCAGCAGGGGGACCGACGTAAGGGGCTTAGGGGCGCTTGGAGGACGAGGAGAGCCGAGGCAGGCGACCATCAAACCTCTACTGACTGGATCTGGTTCATCTGGGCCCGCATCACCTGGATACTGTTCAGGATTTTTTTCTGGTGGCCAGCTAGAGTGACCCCAACCCGGAGAATGTCCCTTTGGGAGAGACAGACATAATTAGGAAAACGTATGTGCTGAGGGGAGTTGTGGGCCAGCGGCCTGAACTTCCTCACACCCTGAGTGAGGGATGGGGAGGGGGTGTGGGGATGGACATTGCTCAAAGGGTGTCAAAGCTAGAGTGAGAGATTCTGGGGGGCCAACAGCCAATGGGGATGCAGGAGGCCATTTTTATTTCTACCATCAGGAAGCAGGGGGAGGTTTATATTGACCATCTAACAGCTTTTTTGATTCTCCTTCACTAAACCCTGCTTTACAGATGAAAAAAAAAAATCTTCCCAGGAGGCACCAGGTGGATCTGGCTACAGATCTGGATGTGTCTTCCTCCTGCGTTCACCTGACTCCTCAGAGCTCCCCGTTTGGTTGGTGCCGTGGCTGGGAAGCAGGAGACAGTGGGGATGGGTAGAGGCCACTAAGTACTTACTCCATCATCATCTGAGATACGACGTCAAAAGAGGTGAAGCCGGCGTTGGTAAAGCTCTCCTTGTACTGGCCCATCTTGATGGCCTCCAGCCACTCATCCACCGTGTTAAAGCTGGTGTAGTCAGGTATCGTGCGGTCCAGCAGTGGCAGGTTGATACTAGAGGAGAGGCAGGTGACAGGGATGGTCAGGGCAAGGCAGGTTGATACTGGAGGGGCAGGTGACAGGGATGGACAGGGCATGGCAGGTTGATACTGGAGGAGGGGCAGGTGACAGGGATGGTCAGGGCATGGCAGGGCGTGGCAGGAGGATACTGGAGGAGGGGCAGGTGACAGGGATGGTCAGGGCATGGCAGGTTGATACTGGAGGAGGGGCAGGTGACAGGGATGGTCAGGGCATGGCAGGTTGATACTGGAGGAGGGGCAGGTGACAGGGATGGTCAGGGCATGGCAGGTTGATACTGGAGGAGGGGCAGGTGACAGGGATGGTCACAGGGGTTGATGGTCAGGGCAGGGCAGGTTGATACTGGAGGAGGGGCAGGGGACAGGGATGGTCAGGGCATGGCAGGTGGATACTGGAGGAGGGCAGGGATGGTCAGGGATGGATACTGGAGGAGGGGCAGGTGACAGGGATGGTCATGGCAGGTTGATACTGGAGGAGGGGCAGGTGACAGGGATGGTCAGGGCATGGCAGGTTGGATACTGGAGGAGGGGCAGGTGACAGGGATGGTCAGGGCATCAGGGGGGCAGGCAGGGGATGGTCTGGGCATGGCAGGGGATACTGGAGGAGGGGCAGGTGACAGGGATGGTCAGGGCATGGCAGGTGGATACTGGAGGAGGGGACAGGTGACAGGGATGGTCAGGGGCATGGCAGGTGGATACTGGAGGAGGGGCAGGTGACAGGGATGGTCAGGGCATGGCAGGTGGATACTGGAGGGGGGGAGGGATGGTCAGGGATGGTCAGGGGATACTGGAGGATGGCAGGTGACAGGGATGGTCTGGAGGAGGGGGCAGGTGACAGGGATGGTCAGGGCATGGCAGGTGGATACTGGAGGAGGGGCAGGGGATGGTCAGGGCATGGCAGGGATGGGAGGGGCAGGTGACAGGGATGGTCAGGGCATGGCAGGTGGATACTGGAGGAGGGGGCAGGTGACAGGGATGGTCAGGGCATGGCAGGTGGATACTGGAGGAGGGGCAGGTGACAGGGATGGTCAGGGCATGGCAGGTTGATACTGGAGGAGGGGCAGGTGACAGGGATGGTCAGGGCATGGCAGGTGGATACTGGAGGAGGGGCAGGTGACAGGGATGGTCAGGGCATGGCAGGTGGATACTGGAGGAGGGGCAGGTGACAGGGATGGTCAGGGCATGGCAGGTGGATACTGGAGGAGGGGCAGGTGACAGGGATGGTCAGGGCATGGCAGGTGGATACTGGAGGAGGGGCAGGTGACAGGGATGGTCAGGGGCATGGCAGGTGGATACTGGAGGAGGGGCAGGTGACAGGTCAGGGCATGGATCTGGAGGGGGGCAGGTGGGGATGGTGGATACTGGAGGAGGGGCAGGTGACAGGGATGGTCAGGGCATGGCAGGTGGATACTGGAGGAGGGGCAGGTGACAGGGATGGTCAGGGCATGGCAGGTGGATACTGGAGGAGGGGCAGGTGACAGGGATGGTCAGGGCATGGCAGGTGGATACTGGAGGAGGGGCAGGTGACAGGGATGGTCAGGGCATGGCAGGTGGATACTGGAGGAGGGGCAGGTGACAGGGATGGTCAGGGCATGGCAGGTGGATACTGGAGGGGGCAGGTGACAGGGATGGTCAGGGCATGGCAGGTGGATACTGGAGGAGGGGCAGGTGACAGGGATGGTCAGGGCATGGCAGGTGGATACTGGAGGAGGGGCAGGTGACAGGGATGGTCAGGGCATGGCAGGTGGATACTGGAGGAGGGGCAGGTGACAGGGATGGTCAGGGCATGGCAGGTGGATACTGGAGGAGGGGCAGGTGAGATGGGTATAGTAAACACGTGCAGGGCATGGCAGGTTGAAACTGAAGGAGAGGCAGGTGACAGGGATGGTCAGGGCATGGCAGGTGGATACTGGAGGAGGGGCAGGTGACAGGGATGGTCAGGGGATACTGGAGGGCATGGGGATGGTCAGGTTGATACTGGAGGAGGGGCAGGTGACAGGGATGGTCAGGGCATGGCAGGTGGATACTGGAGGAGGGGCAGGTGACAGGGATGGTCAGGGCATGGCAGGTGGATACTGGAGGAGGGGCAGGTGACAGGGATGGTCAGGGCATATACCTATAGCCAGATGAGCATAGAAACGTGTGCACCCTATGTGGCTATCCCAGTGTGAACACAGGTGAGTGTGTGTAGGTGCTTGTGGGTGAGCACAGACACAGGTTAGAGCCTATGTGACCTGTGACAGCCATGTAACCTGTGTGACAGCTGTCACTGGGTAAGAATGAACAGGGTCAGCAGCTAACTAACAGGTGACAGCCACCTCTGGAAGGCGATAATGAGCCAAGCCTGATAGAGCAGGCCCTGGGACCTCAGAAAGGAAGCCCCAGGATCCCTGAGCCCTGTTCTGGGGCTGAGCTGGCCTCTCCAACATAGCTATGGTGAGTAGTCTTTCTGAGTAGGGGAGTGTGTACACTTGCGACTGTGTAGTTTGTGTGTGTGTATGTACATGAGTGTGCATGTGAGTGAGGACGCAAATGGACACCAAGAGGCCCGGTTGGAATGTGAAGAGAGAGAGGAAGAACGGTGGGAGGGAACAGTGCTGAGCAGAGACGTGACCTCCAGTCAGAGACTCTGGAGTGTAGGTAGCGCTTCTCAAATGCTGTCCTCTCTGCCCAGGTTTTACAAGGCTCTTCCTCCACCACCCCAGACTGCCATTGGGCGGGGCCAGGACGGCACTCAGAGAGAAGAGATGGTGGGGGCTCGAGTGACTCACACCCAGGAGAGAGTGCTTGGAGACAGGGGTGGGGCCAGGGTGGCCATACCCAGAGGACAGGGGCGCCATAGCTTTGAGGCTGTTGGGGTTTCGGATCATCTTGTCCAGCGTGTTGACGATCTGGCCAAACTTGGGCCGGTGGTTGCGGTCCTTCTGCCAGCAATCCAGCATGAGCTGGTGCAGCGCGCTGGGGCAGTCCATGGGCGGAGGTAGCCGGTAGTCCTGCTCGATGGCGTTGATTACCTGCGGCATCACAGAGGTAGCATGGGGCTGGGTGGCTGGGGTGAGGGCTTTAAGCCCCTGCCAAGCACATTCATTGCTGGAGCACGGCAGGCATGACCCAGGGAGACTCCTCTACCTCCCGTGGCTGCTACAAGTAGACATCACCTAGCTGTGTCTCGTGCTAAATCCTGGCCCCTCTCTCTGCCAACCTCAGAAACCCAGTAACCTCGGGTAGTCTGTCCCCAAGACCTATCAGGGTGGGGCTGCTCCAGCATAATGTTCTCCCGATCTGTGAGCTTCCTCTTAGCTCTGATGGCTGTGGACATCCCTGCTGGCCCCTGTTTGATTCTAGGTTAGTCATATTCTCAACTGGAGTGCTTATAGAAATCTGGGTAGGGGTTGGGGATTTAGCTTAGTGGTAGAGCGCTTGCCTAGCAAGCACAAGGCCCTGGGTTCGGTCCTCAGCTCCGGAAAAAAAAAAAGGAAGAAATCTGGGTAGAGGGCACGTTTGCTCAGCTGGGCCAAGGCTCAGAGCTGCCTTGGTGACTTTACAGCCAATACCTGTCCCTCCATCAGAAAAAGGAGGCCAAACGTGGTTTCTGTCTGTTCTGTCACCGTGAAGATAAGATTCACCTTCTGGCACTTGACCACAGCTTAAACGGACTTCCCCTTTAAGAGGCTTCATGTTTCCCGTGTGTTTTTTGTGTGAATGAAAATCCCTGGGGTGGTTTCAAACTCCTCAATGGAAGCCTGCTACAGTGTGGATCTCAAAAGTCACTCGAAGACCAATGGGCTGAAGGCTTGGAGCCCAGCCTGGGGCAGTACTGGAAGGTGGTAGTCCCTGTAGGAGGTAGGGCGTAACGGGAAGAAGGTGCCCACTGAGGTACGTCCTGGGAGGGGATACTGGGATGCTGGTCCCTTTTCCTCTCTTCTCCTTGCTTCCTGGATGCTATGAAGTGAACAATTTCCTTTACACTGTCATCAACTGTCCCCAAGGAAATGGGCCAAAACTGAGCCCAAGCAAACCTTTCCTCCTTTTAAGTTGATTAACACAGGCATCCTGTTATAATGACAGAAAGCTAACAGAGAGCCTTACAACACGTTCTGACCAAGTTTCCACTGGTGGCGCGGCTCCCAACCCTGCCTCTCAGCCTCACCTCTGCACCTTTGCACAAGCACACACCGCACGCTCACTTTCCGATGCAGCTGGTTCTGTGCAGCGGTCTTGGCTGATCTTTTCCTGACTGTCCTGGCCTCCACACCTACAGGGCTTGCTACCAACTTAGTGCCTGACCATAACAGTTCCTGATGCTTGCATCTGGTTCTCTGAAAAATCATCTCGGGGCCAATGTGATGGCTCAGCAGGTAAACACACTTGATACCGAGGCTCATGACTTGAGTTTGATTCCCCGGAACCCACATGGTTCTTCTGGGGAAGGAGAGAAGTGATTGCCACAGGTTTTTCTCTTTCACACATGTACCGTGATGCTTTGGCATGTGTGTACACACACACACATACTCACACACACACACACACACACACACACACAAATAAAATAAAAGAAAGGAAGAAGGAAGAGAGAAGAGAGATACATACATACTTACATACATACGTACGTACGTACGTACATACATACTTACATACATACATACATACATACATACATACATACATACATACACACATACATACATACATACACACATACATCAAGGCTTTTTCCAGCCTGGCCACTCCCACATGCTGAGGATTTGCTGATTGGTGGACCTCCCTACTCCCTCCCCTTTGAGAGGCCAAGGTTCATCAGTCTGGGAACTAGGTCTTCAACCATAGGGAAATCAGCACAAGGCCAGGATCCCCGATCTCACCCTCTTACACCTTGGCTGGCCAGCAAGGACCTGCCCACATCCTGGAGACTTACGTCTTGGTTGGTCATGTCCCAGTAGGGTCGCTCCCCGTAGGACATCACCTCCCACATGACAATGCCGTAGCTCCACACATCACTGGCTGAGGTGAATTTCCGGTACTGGATGGCTTCCGGTGCTGTCCAACGGATGGGGATCTTCCCACCCTGGAGGGGGACGGGCAGAGAGAAGAGGCTGATGGGCAGGATGTCTGATACTCCCTAGACTGCTCTGTCGTCAGGTCCCAGAAGAACCTCATGGTTTTCCAGACTCCTCAGTTGCTTCAACCGCAAGCCATGTGCATATGCTGTTCCCTCTGCTGGAAGTGCCTCCCCCAAGTCTCCCCCGCACTGCCACCTGGATTCCACTTTTTCATCCTTGTGTCCCCCAAAAGCCTTTCCCTGGTTCCCAGAGAGTTACTGGTGTCTCAGATTGCATGGTGTGCTCATGTCTCTCCAGCCTTCCAAAGCCAAGCTCTGGCCCCCAGCCCTCACTCCCTTCGGCCAGTCATCTCCCCACCCCAGTGGTTCAGGAGGTTCTCTGTGCTTCCCTTCCTGTCTTCAGGGCCCAGTGAAGGCTTCACCTGGGCAGGGTCAGTAGATGCCCATGGTGGAAAGATGACTATGCCCAGGAACCCTTGCTGTCCCCTTACCAGAGCGCTGGTGTAGGTGGGGTCAGATGTGTCGTCCTCCAGGAAGCGCGAGAGCCCGAAGTCAGACACCTTGCACACCAGGTTGCTGTTGACGAGGATGTTGCGCGCGGCAAGGTCCCGGTGCACGTAGTTCATGTCCGCCAGGTACTTCATGCCAGCTGCGATGCCCCTCAGCATGCCCACCAGTTGGATGACTGTGAACTGCCCATCGTTTTGCTTTGGGGAAGATGGAAAATAGAGTCAGTGGGAGAGTGAGTGTCAGACCTGCTCACAATGGTGGGTCTCTGTCACCTTTGTACACCCCATAAGAAGGACTCGGACATCCTTGAAGGAGCGGCCAACTTGAAGATGGTAGAGAGAATACCAGCTCTGCGGGGGCAGGCTTGGACATACAACCCGACCCGATCTCTCTGAGCCTGGCTGCTCTCTCCCAAGTGTTAAATGGGGAAGAGTTACATGGGTCTCTTAGGGCTGCTCTGACTCAAGCAAGAAGGAGCATGGAAGGTGATGGCACCAACATCATAGATATTTGTTGAAAGACACCTGGCCCAGGGGCACAGTACTGACACCTAGGTCAGTGGTCTCTGTCTTGATGGCTGACTGTGCTGTGCTGAGGGGATTTACCTGTTGGCCTTGTGCTTTGATTTTTCTCCTGTGTGTAACTTTGGAGAACTACAGAGTCTAGAGAGAAACCCTGGATGTGGTGTCAACACTCTGGCTGTGGTCTGGGTTCTCCTTCTGGCCCTCTGATTCTAGGCAAATACTTCCTCTGAGCTCTGTTCTTCTGTGTGTAATGAGAATGCTTTTGAGCAATGATGGGTGTGCACCTCAGGTGGCCATAACCCTGAGGAAATGCTTGGGTTTCCCCGGGAACCACAATGAGAAGGACTCTTAGACTGCTTCTGAACTGAGTGGGAGGCAGCTCTGGGATTGATTAACAATGCCTGTCAAGGTAACACAATGGAGGTTGGTGGCCAGTAAGGCATTCTTGACCTAGAGCTTTCTCAAGATCCAATGGAATTATGCCCAGCAGCCCTTCTCTTGCCCTGCTTATATCCCCGGAGCTCTTCCTACCCGGAGGAAGGAGTCCAGGGAACCGTTCTCCATGAATTCAGTGATGATCATGACAGGTGTGCTCTTGGTGACAACCCCTTCCAGGTGGATGACATTGGGGTGGTCGAACTGGCCCATGATGGATGCCTCACTCAGGAAGTCCCGGCGCTGTTTCTCTGTGTATCCTGACTTGAGGGTCTTGATGGCTACAAAGATCTCTCTCTTCCCTGGCAGCTTCAAGTGGCCACTGCAGACCTCACCAAATTCCCCTGGGATGGACACATTGAGACAGACATCTTGTCATGTGTCAGATGGGAAGTGTTACCTCCCTGTCCCATCATTCCCACTGTGGGTGCTTTATGACCTCATTCTATCAGACGCAGGATCCCTTTGTGAATGTGGAGCCCAGAGCAGGCCCAGCCATCTTTGGGAGAGTGGGTCCTTCATGGCTGCCCTGGGGTATCTGGGGATGAGGACATGGGAGATTTGGGGAGATGGGAATGGGACTGTGGTGGACAGTGGAAAGGACAGATTCAGTTCAATCTCCATCTTGTTGTGCCTTACTCCAGCCTCAGTTTCCTCTTCTGTACATGTGATGGTTTTAGTAGGGCCCCTTTTTTTTTTTTCATGTTTCTTTTTTTCGGAGCTGGGGACAGAATAGTAGGGCCCTTTTTACTTGGTTATTTTGATCCTTTAGAAGGGTCCTTTATAGCCCTTGATCTTTTACTTACCCTCAACTCCAGGGTTATGGTGTGGACCAAAGCCATGGAACCTTGAGGCATTTGCTACCTACCTGCTCCGATCACCTGCTCAATCTTGACACAGGAGATGTCGATTTCCTTGGCAAACTCCCGCACTGCCTCATTAGGATCTTCATAGGTGAAAGGGTCAATATAGATCTTCATGCCTGGGGTCACTGGGGGGTGGACAAGACCAGCCTGGGTTACAAAGACAGGCTCGAGAGGTGTACAAATGAAAACAGGGCAGTCCCCCCATGGGGAAAGGTGGTCTTATATGGCTCCCATAGGAACTAAGAAACCCCCTTCAGGTCACCTGACCAATCTAGGTCTCACAGAGTTGACAGGCAGCAAATAGAAAGGCAAGGGGAACAGAGATCAGAAAAGTGACAAATAGGTTCTAGCTATTGTTCCAACTCTCAGAGATTACTAGTAGCTTTCTAGAGCAGCAAAAGACTTGTGATTGATTAGTGATGTCTGTTCTTGGTATGGGCATAGAATAAAAGCCTGGATAGGTTTCCTGCCTTGTGATACAGAGTCCAGGTGCAAGGACGAGAAAGAGGAAGTCATAAAGAAAAGGACTTGGAAGATGGCTTAGTCAGTGAAGAGCTTCTCACTCAAGCACAGGGACCTGAGTTCAAATCTCTGATTACCACATTAAAGCCCGGTGCTCACTACAGTATGATCCTGTAATCCCAATATTGGGGTCTGGCGGAAGTGGGTGGAGGTGGGTGATCCCTCAAACTGAATGGCCAGCTAGCTTAGCCTAATTGACGGACTTCAGGCTCAGTGATACCCTGTTCCCCCAAGTAAAGGTAGGAAACCTGACAGCAATCACAAGCATGCATGTATCTACATGAATAGGTGCATACTCATATTAACAAGGGTAACACACACACACGCCCCCACACATGTAGATTTAAAAATGAGAGTGGGAGAGAGAGAGAGAGAGAGAGAGAGAGAGAGAGAGAGAGAGAGAGAGCGAGCGAGCGCTGGCCTTAGAGTATGGTCTTCTCAGAGTCTTACAGAAGTGACCCATCTCCTCTCTGTCTCTAGCCCAAGACTCTTCTGCCAGCCCAGAGTCCTCTCAGCGGCTGAGCCCCTGCAGCTAGGTCCATGAGACCAGAGGGGTGCCTCACTCACTACCTCTGAGTACCCTACACCCCTGATGGATCCCTCACAGGCCGAGCCTCAAGGCTTTCTGGATCCCTGCAATCCTGGGTGACCAGCCTGAAGCCAGACCCAGGACACTCTTCATTCCCGAGCTGCTGTCAATGTCTGCGTATGGATGCAGAGAGAGAAGACGACAGTTTGGACGTCAAAGTCCCTGTTCTGACCCATGATGAGCCAGTGAACTTCTGTGAAGGCACACCCAGGCCTTCCTCTGGGCTCCCGAGCTCCCCACTTTCATTCAGCTGTGGAATCTGTGCTACAGGAAGCAGCTGTTCTAGGACCGGGCAGTTGGAGTCCCTGAGGCCCCCTAGGCCACTAACCCAGCTCATCTGTGTGAGCCTAGAACCAGTTGTTGACTGTTCTCAGCCTCTCCTTCAGACATCCCAAGAATCTGGGACTTGGAGCCCACAGTATAGGACCTTCTGCTTGTGCAACAAAGAAAGCTTTATTGGGCATCCATGTTCACAGATTTTTATACCAGGGATGCAGAGTGGAGCACCAGAAGAGAGCCACAAAAGGTAAATAGCTCAGCATGTGGCCATAACTGGCTCTAATACACTAGCTCTGTTCTGGCTGTGTTGGTCTGCTGTGTGTGTGTGTGTGTGTGTGTGTGTGTGTGTGTGTGTCTGTGTGTACATGTGCTAAGCTAGCCCTTTCAGTCAGGGATTGTAAATCTAAGTCTATGAGCCTTTTGGCATCCCTTGGATAGGTTTAGAGAGGCCTGAATAGATATTATTATTATTATTATTATTATTATTATTATTATTATTATTAGCTTTTTTTTCAAGACAATAGACCCCTGCAGTCTTGGAACTCTCTCTGTAGACCAGACTGGCCTTGAACCCAGAGACCTGCCTGCCTCTGCCTCCTGAGCGCTGTAATTAAAGGCTTGCTCCACCGTTGTTCTTGGCTCCTTTAAATTAAGATGGTACTTCATAAGTCGGGGAGACGACTCAGTGGGTAAAAGTGCTTGCTGCATGGAACCTAGCACCCAGAGTTTGGGCTTGGAAACCTTGTTTTAAAAGGTAAAAAAAGGGGTTGGGGATTTAGCTCAGTGGAAAAGCGCTTGCCTAGGAAGGGAAAGGCCCTGGGTTTGGTCCCCAGCTCTGAAAAAAAGAAAAAAAAAAAAGGTAAAAAAGAGCCAGAGGTGGTAGCATACATCTGTAATCCCAGCACTCTCCCTACAGAGAGACGGGAGGCAGAGAAAGGGGAACAGCCTGGAAGTTTGTGGGTCACTAGCTTGAAGCACATAGCACGGCAGAAACAATATGAGAGACCCTGCTTCAGTGAGGTGGAAGGAACGAGCCGACTCCCAAAGCTTGCCCTTCGAGTTCCCCCGTGTGCACGTGCACGCCAACACTCAAAACACAGCCATCCATATGCGCACAATAATAATAAAAACTAAGGATAGAACTGGGCCACATTATTTTAAAAAAGGAATGCATGCTCTTTACGAAGTCTAAAACTACAGCAACAAATATGACACGAAGAGAGTATCCTGAAAAATCTACCCGGAGCGTAGATGTCTCAGAACGTTATACCTGGGCCGAGGAGGTGCTCAGAGGGTACAGCACTTGCTGTGCAAGTGTGAGGTTCTGAGTTTAATTCCTATGTTGGGCCCAGCAACATGAGCACCTATAACCTCAGAACTCTTATGAGGTGACAGGAGGAAGAGAGAGGAAATTCCCCAGAAGCTTGTGGGCCAGCTAGCTTAGAGCATGCAGAGAGGAAAAGCAAGAGACTGTCTCAGTGTAGAAAACAAGGCCCACTGTCCTCTGTAGATACCCTGTGGCCTATATATGCTTGAATTCATATACACACACATACATATACCTTATGTACACACATACTCCTTAAAATAGAACCTTATGGGGCTGGGGAGACGACGGGGCAGTTAAGAGCGCACACAGCTCTTTCAGGGGACCTGAGTTTGGCTTCTAGCAGCCATTTTGGGTGGCTCACAACCGTCTGTAATGCCAGCTCCAGGGAATCTGATGCCCCCTCCTGGTCTCCATGGGCATCTGCACTCGTGTCCACATACCCCAACACACACACACACACACACACACACACACACACACAATATGCATGCACACATGCACACGCACACGCACACGCACACGCACACGTTGTGCTGGCTATATGATACAAACTTTCAGTGGAGTCATATAGGAGCCCGAGGTTCCACAAAACCAACAAGAACCACCAATGACAATGGAATGCCCGAGAGGGAGCTGGGCACAGTTTCTCCTCCCACTGCTCCTCCGGCAGGCAAGCGTCTCAGAGCTCTGCCCACAATAGACGCTCCATGTTTGGGAGCTGAGGATCTGGGCGACAAAGATGAATTATAGCAACAGCAGCTGTTACTCGCCGAGCCTTTATCTGAGCCTGACACTGGGCCAGACTCTTGGCATGTATTTATTTATTTTTTTATTTCTCCCTCGTCCTCTCAGGAGCCGTGAGACAGAACTGGAACTCTATAAAGCCAATCACTCAGCCCCTTCTTCTCTCTCCTTCTTCTTCAAAAGATATTTATTATTTTTAATCATGTGTATCTGAATATGGTGAACATATCTGCATATGATATGTGCACATGACTACAGGTGCCCGTGGAGGCCAGAAGAGGGCATCACATTCCCTGGGGCTGGACGGACAGATGGTCAAGCCACCTGATGTGGGTGCTGGGAACCAAACCCCTGATTGTTTGGAAATGCAGCAAAGTGCTCTAAACTGCTCTTAACTATAACTCCTGCATCAGGGAACTGATGCCCTCTTCTGGCCTTCTTGGGCACCTACACTCATGTGCACATACCCCAACATGCATGCACACATGCATGCACGCACCTAAAAATGAATCTTAAAAGACACATAGACATATAGACATAGATTAAAAGGCAGGCCTTTATCTCTCCAATCCCAAAGCTGATTCTGTTATATTTATGGGGTTGAGGATTGAACCCAGGGCCTTGTACATGCTAGGCAAATGCTCTACAACAGAGCTACAGATCCCCAGACCTCAAGGATGGCTATTGTTTTATAGGTATGAGTATTTTTTGTTTGTTTATTTGTTTGTTTTTGTTTATTTATTTTTGCCTGCATGTAAGTTTGTGCACCACTTGCATGTAGTACCAGTGGAAGCCAGAAGAGGGCGCTGGATCCCCAGAATAGGAGTTAGAATTTGAGCTGCTTTGTGAGCACTGCAGACCCTGAACTGTTGGTAACCACTACCCTCCTTCACACACGGGTATGGGAAAGTATGCTCTCCAGACTCAGGGATGGTTCTCTTGGTCTCGAGTCTCACTCCTGCTGGCCCTGGCACAGGTTTCCCTGACCTGGTGGATGAGCCAAAATGGCCTCTCCTGTCTCCTGACTTGGAGGGAGGAAGATATGGCTTATCCCTGGAAACTAGTTAGTTTTCCTGAGAGACTAGACAAGAACAAGCCCAGTCCTCCTCCCTGTCTTTCCTGTCACATGCCATGGAAACCTCTACAACAGGGCCTTCAGCAGAACAGTTGACTGAGAAATGGCTAACCTTTCTTCACACACGATGCAGCCTTGGGTGTTTTGTGATAGCAGCAAACAGATAGACTGATAACACTAGTTAACAAGAGTCCCTTCTAGGCACATCTCATCCCTTCTTGCTTCTGAGGTCATGTCCTTACCCCCTCAGGGCATTTCCTCTTCCTCTTTAAGACCACATCAGATGCCACCTCCTCTGTGAAGCCTGCTGGGATTTCTCCAGAAGGAGCTGTGGCCCTCCTTAGGTATCACAGCTCTATCTCCACCATCAATCTATGACTCCAGTTTCTGGAACTTTCCTATCCTGGTCCACAGCCTCCAAACACCCAATGCCCACAGCTCCCTGAATCCTCTTTCCAGAACTCTCTGGTGCCTGGAGGTGTTCTACCCTCTCCCCCAAGGTAGGCAGAGGTGATTCTGTCTGGTTCCAGCTCAATCCTCGGTACTGGTATACAGCAGGCAGTCAATAAATGCTGTCTGCAGATATTCACTTGTGAATCTTCTCATTTGGGGTCATGAGTACCTTTGAGGATTTGACAAAAGACGCAGTTCTTCCCAGTGTGCACACTCCCATATTCCATGTGCAAGAGTGGAGTTCACGGGCTGTGGTGAGCTCTGAGAATCTAATCCCAGGTTAGAAGCTCTTGCTCTGTGGGTTTGCTCTACCACACGTATGAAGGTGATGTACAGCATACGCTTAATAGACACTTGTTGCATACACACTCAGTGTAGATTTATTGGGCATAAACCTGTCCTATAAAGTTCGCAGTTTCAGACCCAACCATCTCTTCTAACGGATCCTGCCAGGAAAATGCTATTTGGCTGAACCTTAGAAGTTGCGAACATCCGACTGCGTCAGGCTTCCAAAAATAGTAGCTTCATTTGGTCCAACGCAATCTTAACTCCCATTGAATGGAAGCCTGGCATAGGGAAGCAAATCCCAAGGAGACGCGGACACAGCTAACGAACGGCAGCAGTGGGGTCGGACCCAGGCAGCCCTGGTTCCGTCTGGTGTCTACCAGGCTGTCTGTCAGTCCTCCAGACAGGTGTACAACAACCTCATCACCAGAAAAAAGCATCTCATAGGATAGACATTGCTGGCCCGAGCCTGGGTGAGGACATCGGAGTTAGCAGTAATCCCGGGCTATGGTTGAAAGGCTTATGGCTATGAGAGCCACCGACCACCACCCTGAATCTAGATGGACCCCTCTGGAGGCAGGAGGGGAACCAAGCATGCAGAGACCTGGGTTTGAATTTTGCCCCTGTGGCTTCTGGTGGTCACAAATAAACTACTTCAGGGGGTTGAATCCCAGTTCAATAGCTGGGTGCCCTGTCACTCAAACTCTGTTCTCGTTTTTGTTTTGTGGCCACAAAAGGAGCATAATGATGTCCCTTATTAGGGGGCTGTGAGGATTAAACGAGAGGTGTGTGTGTGTGTGTGTGTGTGTGTGTGTGTGTGTGTAAGTGTGTGCAGAATCCAGAGGACGACCTTGAGTGTCCTTCCTCAGGAACCATAAACCTTGTTTTTTTTTTTTTGAGACAGAGTCCTTCACTGACCTGCAACAGGCAGATTCGCCTCTGCTGCTCTGGGGCCCCCAGAAATCCATCCGCCCCTCCCTCCTCAGTGCCCGGATCACAGTTGGGTGCCACCATGCTTTCGGTCTTTTTCTTTTTAAGCAGGTTCTGGAGATCAAAGCCGGTTTTCTTGTCTCACTACAAGCTCTTTAACCAAGTGATCCATTTCCTCAGCCCCGGAGAATTTTTAGGAAGGACTTAGCAGAGCGTTTGGCAAACAGAAAGCAACACATGACTGTTGCCTCCCCTAAAGAAGGCTTGCTTTGTACGAAATGTTACCATTATAAGGACACTGTTACTGTGCTAAGACCCATTGATTCATCTGAAGGATCCATCACTCTTTCTGTGGTCTCTAAGGATGTCAAGATTCAGAGAGGTTGGGGGCTAGAGGGATAGCTCAGTGGTTAAGAGGTTCCCGAGGTCCTGAGTTCAAATCCCAGCAACCACATGGTGGCTCACAACCATCTGTAATGAGATCTGATGCCCTCTTCTGGTGTGTCTGAAGACAGCTACAGTGTACTCATAGATAATAAATAAATAAAATATTAAAAAAAAAAAAGACTCAGAGAGGTTCATGACTGGAGAAGTGGAAGTATTGCTGACCCTGAGCCAGTCACACACGTCTCTAGTCCTTTACTTTCTCCTCTTGGCTATGTAGGTCTGTGGAGCAGACATGGGATGCCTGGATGTCTCCTGCATGGCTCTGAGAGGTTAGGGCAGGGAGCAAGAACTCAGGAGTAAGAATATTGATCTCTGAACAAATCCTGGGGTTAACTTTAAAAATAAACCTCGCCGGGCATGGTGGCACACACCTTTAGTCCCAGAACTCAGAAGGCAGAGGCAGGTGGATCTCTCTGAGTTTGAGGCCAGTCTGGTCTACGAAGCAAGTCGAGGACAGCCAGGGCTAGCTAGCTCCTTCCCAGCCCTGCCATGTAGTCTGGGTCCTGGAATCCATACTCACTGTGGGACCATTACAGCGATTAAATGGTGCCCCTGCACTAGCATGAAGGACGGTTCTGTTTCTGACTATGTGGGTTCACGTTAAACATAGTATGTGTGTGGATACTTGAGCATGTATGTGCACGCACATGGGGAAGCCAGAGGTCAACCTCCAGAGCCATCGGACTTGTTTTTTTTTTCATTGACCTGAGGCTTGCTAAGCAGGCTGCACTGGCTGACCACAGAGTCCCTGAGAGCTCTAATATTCACCTCCCTAGCAGAGGGACAGCAAAGAGAGAAATCCAGCATTTTTCACATGGGAAACTGAACTGGGAATTGAACTCAGGACCTCAAGCTTGAGAGGCAAACACCTTACCCCTGGATTTGTCTCCCCAGCCCTTGAAAACAGTTCCTTTTATCTTCTTATGAGTGTTTTGCCTGCTTGTATGGCTTATGCATCACTTACATGATGACTGGTGCCCAAGAAGGTCAGACAAGGGCCGTTGGGTCCCCTAGGACTGGAGTTACAGATGGTTGTGAGCTGCCATGTGGGTGCTGGGAATTACACTTGGGTGCCCTGGGAGAGTAGCCAGTGCTCTTAACTTCTGAGCCACCCCTCTAGCCTCAACGACTCTTGACATTCGTGAGCACGCAAGTGGCACAGCGGGTACAGTGCTTGTCTAGCATGAACAACGTCCTGGGTTCCATCCCTAGCACCACACAAACTGGGCACGGAGCACATGCCTGTAAACCCAAGCACTTGGGAAGCGGAGGCAGGAGGATGGATGGAGTCAGGGAAGGGTTTTCCGGGGATGTGGTGTGGCATGAGGGGGTCATCATAGGAAGTACACGTGGAACAGCAGGTGTAAAAGCTAAAATGTTAGCGGCAGCTTGGTACATCCAGGACCCACTCAGCCTTAGAGAGGGCAGGAGAGATGGCTCAGAGCACTTGCTGTATTACACCAGGAGGACAGGAGTTCAGATCCCAGCACCCGGGTAACAGGACGGGCATCCCACAAACACCTGCAACTCCAGTTCCAAGGGATCTGATGTCCTCTGTGTACACAGGCAAGTGTACACCCATCCCCGGCCACCAAATCCTCCATGGCACATATGTGCGCTCTCTCTCTCTCTCTCTCTCTCTCTCTCTCTCTCTCTCTCTCTCTCTCCCTCTCTCTCTCTCTCTCTCTCACACACACACACACACACACACACACACACACAATTTTAAACACAAATCTTGAAGAAGACAACGAGGAGGAGGAAGAGGAGAAGGGAGAGGAGGGAGAGGAGGGGGCGCGGTGGCAGCAGCAGCAGCAACATCAGCAGCTGGAGGGGGGTCTCCGTGGACATGGTAGAGAAGGGCCCCAGGGTGCCAGCACGGCTAGGGTGTGTACGTACTGTGGCCGCTGGTGTAGTGCTGCAGCTTGTCCGTGTACTCTGAGTCGGCACGCTCAAACCCCCGTCTTCTGGAACAAGAGCAAAGGGCTGGAGCCACCTGAAGGCACCCAGGGAGGTGGGAGCCACAGTAGGCCATAGGGAGAGAGGGCGGGCAACCCCTTGAGGCCACGCCCTTGCTGGAGGTGATGGTGTCTAGGCCTGTCCTTTGTCTAGCCTTACCCCACTTGTCTTTCCCATTCCTCCCCTCTGCGAACCCAGGCTCATTCGTCCCCTGTCCCTTCTGTAGCCACGTCCCTTTTAAAGGAAAGAAACGAAGTCCTCAGATTCTAGTTGTGGCTTCTGGCTCCATGAACCTCGGTGGCACCGTCCACCTGAGCTTCCTCTGGTCCTTGGTTGGGAAGTACGTGTGGGAACTTTAAGCAGTAAGGGTCTTCGCATCAAGTCCCACAGCCATCAAGGATTGGCCCCACCCTCCTGCCTCGCTACGTCCACCGTGCCCCGCCCCTCCAGGCTAAGCTCCTCCCCTCTTGTAGGTCCGCCAGCCTCCACGCCTTCGCTAGTACAGAAGACTGGGAATGAATCATATCGTTCTTCACCCTCCCTACAGCTCTTAGCACCCTGCCATCATCTTTGCCTCTTGGTCTGGGATGGCCCTCACTGCTGAAGTGCCTCAGTGGGCAACCGTGCTCTCACCCTTCTCGGGAGAGCACCCGTTTCTCCTGTGGGAGAGCACCCGTTTCTCCTGTGTGAATGGAGGAGGTATCCTAGACTACTGGAGCTCCTCCAAGTCCCCATCTGTTCCCAACTACGGCTGAACACAAGGCCCAGAAGCCGCCACCCACCTGTTACATACGATGGCAATGACGACCACGGCGATGACGAAGACTAAGCCGGCAGCGGAGGAGCCGACGATGAGGGGCAGCTTTTCCTTGATGCTGGTCTGGTACTCGGCTGCAGAGAGAGTGCAGTGGTTATCTCAGCCTGGTTCCCCGGGGTGGTGGTAGTGGTGGGGCTGACCCTGTCTCTATCCTCCACCCCGATGGTCTCTGAGGTGACCCTAGGCGCCTTTCCTGCCTCTAACCCCAGCAATTTCCTCACGCGGAGCAGGAAGTGAGATGTGAGCAGGAATAGGCCTATGGTTGGCTTCAACCCTCACCTCCTCATCTAAAAAGTGGGCACAGGGAACCCTGCACCCCCTTGTTGATGTGGTAATAAGCCAGAATGACTGGGCAGGAGGGGGTGGGGTCCGGGATAGGAATCCTGACCGTGCTAGGTAAGCAGTCTACCAACTGAGGTAATATTCCCAAGATGGGGAGCCTGGTAGATCCCATCCCAAAGGATTGTGGGTAAATCTCTGACAATACTTGGCTGAACCCTCAGCCAGCTTGGACTGACATGACATTGTTTCTGTTTCCAGTGTGATTCACAGAGACCTCCACAACCCTGGAATATACTTCCTACAGTGGGCTCTCCTTACGCTCTCAGAGAAACCAAGCTTATGGAGGTCAGAATGGGCCTGAGGCTACCCAGTGAGGAAGAGGTCAAAGCCAGCATGTTAGCTCATCTGCCTGCCCTGAGGCCAGGACGTGAATGGCAGTGCACAGATGCACTTGGCATCGGCTGGGCCGAGGCCAGCTACATCAGCATCCTCCTCCGTGTTACAGAGAAGAGGAGCTTGTCGAGGGGTGAGGTCATCTTAGGTTCTTAGAACCTGCACATGGCGAGGAATACAGCAGGGCCCTGGCACAGATTTGTTGAGTTGATAAAGGGGACTTGGGACGGTGCCCAGTCCCTGGTCAGTGCGCTCATCTGACATGGAGGGGCACATGGAAAGGCAAGCTGCTGGTGAGGAAAGGGCAGAGGGCAGAGGGCAGAGGGCAGAGGGCAGAGGGTAGAGAGCAGAGGGAAGAGGGTAGAGGGCAGAGGAGGCAAATGTTGGAACATAGGTACACATACAGGAAGACCGCTGCACTGGGACAGGAGTTTAGGATCTTCCCTAAATTCCTAAACCTGAAAGCCTCTGAAAGGTTCAATCAAATGAGACCTGAGGTCCATGCTCCATGGCCAGGGGCTAAGAAGGGATGCTGAAGTCTGGCCGTAACACACCCCAGAATTATGGGCAAATCTCTGGTAATACTTGGCTCACGGTGGACACTTAGCTAGGACTCCCACTGTTACTGTGTCCAGTGTCACAGAGACTACTGCATCAGTCCTGGGATATGTTTCCTACCATGAGTGGCCTCTTGTTAGGTCTGGGAAATGTCCCAGAACTTGGTTGGCTGGTGACAGGCCCACTATTCTAAACATATGTGTCTTCAAACCAGTTCTAAGGTAGGTCCCTAAGCTTAGAAGTATATGTGTTTGGTGTTGATGGTAATACTGTAATTTTCATCCCTTTTAATGGACAAAAAGACAGGGCCAGAGGTTAGGGGGTGTGTTTTCCAGCTAGACAGTTAAGGCCAAGTTGGAAGTGGACTCCCATCTGCCTTGCTTCAGAAGTCACACCTCCCTGTAATCTACTGCTCTTCAAGATTATTAAAGCAAAAGGTACTCAGAGACCAGATAATCCAAGCTTCGGAAACAAATATAGCACAGAGGCCCATTTCTTTGCCCAGGGTAGACATTACTAATCTATCCCAACACTTCCTCTTGCTTAGCTTAGATTGGCTTAGTCCCATTGTAACTTGCTGGAGTTGTAAATAGATACAATGTTTCCTATCTCAGTTAAGCACAGTAGGGAAAGAAAAAGATTTGATAAGTATGGATCTACAAGTAGGGTGACCTCCTAAGTATACCAAAAGAGGAGGCAGCTTTGGGGGCCTTAGAGCTGGAGGCTCTATGGCTCACTGTGCAGTGTGTATTATGTATAATGGTGGGGGGTAGAGAGGTGGCCTGCTTTCTGGTTGGGACAGGCTTCCTAGGACTGGGGTCCCCCATTTGTGCATCTATTGGCTCACTGGTTGGTGGGGGTGGGGCTTGGTGCTCTCCACTTACCTTCTGTCATGGTTTGGAAGTACATCTTGCCACTGTAACGCCCATAGCCTGCGACGGTGCGTGCCCGCACCTGGAAGACATAGATGGCGCCGGCTTTGAGGCCCTGCACAGTGACTGTGTTGGTGGGGCTTTTTATGGCTGTGGCGTTGTACTCACTGAGCTCCTGCTGGGAACAGAGAAGATGGTTAAAGAATGCTACCTTCTGCTGCTCGTTGGAGCAGGTCCTCTCCGGTGACAGACAGGCTACCCTATTCACTCCTGTGTCAAGTGACTCTGGAATGCTTCCCACGGAAGCAGGCATTTTTTTTCTGTCTTGGACCTGGACAGGTGACCTGCTTTGGACTTTGGAACATTCTAGTAGGCATGAGAACGAGGTCTGGTGCAGACTTCGCATGTGCCTGAAGATCTGGCTTGGCTGCTATGCTTGGCTCGAACCAGGTTCCAGAACACGACCTTGACCCAACTCTAAGCTGAAAAATGGGGCTATTTAACTCACAATCTATGAGCAGGAAAGGTAGCCACCTCCTGTCGTACGCCATGGTGTTTGTTCGTGAGACTGTTTGTTTTGCAGCTTTATCTCCACAAGAGCTGACTAGCACACACACGTGGAGTGGGAGCTGTGCGTAGACTCTAAGTTTCTGAAAACAGCAGGAGAAGGAGCTCCATCTCATCACTCATTCCTCAGCTGCCTCCGCCCTTGGGCCTCTTTTGTCTGTTTTGAGACAGGGTCTCATGTGGCCCAGGCTAGCTTTGAACTTACTCTGTAGTTAAAAAAAAGACGGGCTTTCTGATCTTCCTACTTCTGCCTCCTGAGTTCAGGGATTATGGGCGTGTACCTCCATGCCCAATTTTACAGGGGCTCTTTGCATTTTAGGCAGAGACAATGACATTCAAGTCCACAAAGCAGTTAGCAGCTGCTTTGGGGCTCAAAACTAGGCTCCACTTGGAGCCCCTTCTAGTGCCCAGGACTTTGGGTACATAATATTCCCGTCTTTGAGAGATGCAGACCACCATTCTGTCTTCCTGGGTGTTGCCCCAGGCAACCAGAGGACAAGAGGAGAAAGATTCAGCTGAGCAGTGGGACTATAGATGTGACAGGGCTAGACCTAAGCAGTGTATACTTAGATATCTGTCAGACACTCAACAAGCCTTCCCTGAGCATCTTCCTTATACTGAGTCTAGGCTGGGTGCTAGGGTCCCATAGGACACTGTAAGCTCCGGCCTCAGAGCTCCAACTAGAACAGCTACAACAGTTGCGGGGATCCAACCTCTCAAAGAGGGGGAAGCTGATGGACAGCTCGGGACCCTTTTCCAGTAAAAAGATACCCAACCACACGTGCAGATTACGTATACATTTCAGGTGCACGAAGTCTCCAAGCACATCCTCAGAGTGCGAGGGTAACGGCATCCTGAGCACTAATGTGAGCCTGCTTCAGCTCCTGCTCTGTTACTGTGACCTTAACTTCTCAGTGTCGCATAGCATAGCAGGATCGTAAGGGCTGCCTAAGAGGGAAATTGCTGGGTCTGAAGTGCTCGCCAGGCACGGGAAGTAGAGAATGCTGGGGAGAGAGACCTGACCTCACTGAGGATCCGCAGGAAAGTCAGAAAGCTCCCTGGATGGTGGGGGGAGGGGTGGGCTCCAGACCGAAACCTTAAAGAACAAGCAGGAGCTACTGGGCAGAGAGAGAAGCAGGCGAAAGGCCAGGGGTAAAGAAAAGCTTGGGATACAAGGTTGGAGAGGACAGGCCTGGGAGCCCGGCATGATTCTTGTAGGGACGCCAGACAGGAAGCTACCTTTCCTAGGCCATGGCACCTTTACTCTCTTTTGGGGATCCTTCTGGATTCCCCAGCTGTGTGCATGCATATGTGTGTGTGTCTGTGTGTGTGTGTGTGTGTGTGTGTGTGTGTGTGTCTGTGTGTGTGTGTGTGTCTGTGTGTGTATGTGTCTGTGTGTGTTTCTCCTTGGAGCTCCAAGAACATCTCTTGAGACACCAGAGGAGGCGATTTCTGCCACGCCCCTTGCATTGTGTGTCGTGACTGTCAGCGGAGTTGCGTTTTATTTTCCTGTATCAAACATGGAATTTGCCCAGCATTGTGGAAGCCAGCTCCACCGAGGATTCCAGGGCCTCGTGATACACACCTGACAGAATCTCCTGCCCATTCCCAGCTACTGATTTCCCCGGCACATAAAGCAGGCTGCTCAGATAAACACACAACTTCTAGTTCATTCTGTTTTTTTTTTTTTTCTTGACATAAAGAGTTTCGTGCAGCTGAGGATGGCCTGGAACTCGCTCTGTAGCTAAGGATGACCCTGATCAGATAATCATCCTCCCTCTACCTCCTACATTCTGGGATTGCAGGCATGTATTATTATATCCAATATAACCATATATTATATGCTGGAGGGGGAACTAGGGGCTTTGGCGTACTAGACAAGCACTCTACTCACTGAGCTACATCCATGGCCCCAATAAATATATTAAAAATATGTATTTGTGGGTGTGGAGGTCAGAGGTCAACAAGAGTGTTTTTCTCTTCATTGTGTCTTTTCCTTTTCTTTTCCTTTTCTCTCTTTTCTTCTTTTCTTTCTTCTCTTCTCTTCTCTTCTTTTCTTTTCTTTTCTTTTCTTTTCTTTTCTTTTCTTTTCTTTTCTTTTCTTTTCTTTTCTTTTCTTTTCTTTTCTTTTCTTTTCTTTTCTTTTCTTTTCTTTTCTTTTCTTTTCTTTTTTTCTTTTCTTTTTCTGGAAATGGTCTCTCACTGGCCTGAGCAATTAGGCTAGGCTGGCTGGCCAGCACCTTCTCTACCTCACCAGTGCCTGAATTTTTTTTCTTTTTTTCGAACCCAGGGCCTTGCGCTTGCTAGGCAAGCGCTCTACCACTGAGCTAAATCCCCAACCCCCGTGCCTGAATTTTATGTATGTTTTGCTGTGTCTAGTCTGTTTGTTTATTTGTTTGTTTTTTAACGTGCACACTGGGGATTGCACTCATGCTTTCACTACAAGCACTTTGCCAAAGGAACAGTCTCTCCAGTCCCGACTTTGTAACTTAACTATAGACTATTCTGTATTTGGGGCATACATTGAAATTTTCTTCATTCAAATTTAATCTGGGGCCCCATGCTTTATTCATGTCTGTGGATGGGGCTCAGGGCCTCAGGCATGCTAGGGGAATGCTCTATCACAGAGACATATGCCTCCTACTGTCTTTTATCGGGTGACCTGCATTTTCCTGGATACCAGGCTCTTGGCCAGGATCCCCAAGTCTCAAGTGTCCTTTCTTCTTCTGTCTGGCAGCTCCCTGCTCATCACCCAAAGTTTAGCACAAATGCTGACTCCGACAGGGACCTTTTGGGTATTCCAGCCAGGATTTGAAGGTGCAAAACCTTTTCTATTGTTCTAATGCATACATCCATCTTCTCTGAGGATGGGGTTTCCTAAGGGCAAGGACCACACACTGTCTCAGCACACAGGCGCTCCTTAGTGACTCACAGGACCAAGCTAGGATGTAATTCCAAGATTGACCAGTAGGTGCCGCTGTGCAACACAATATCTGCTCCAGCACAAACGTTGGCGTCCACACTCTGGGCTGGTGCCACCCTGGGACACTTGGGGTTTGAGTTTCTATATATGAGGACACAAGTGGAAACCCTGGTGTCACAGGTGCCCTGGGGAAGTGAGGAGCCAATCCAAGCAGATCATTTCCCTAAAGCCAGGCACAGGATGGAGATAGGACCAGATGCTGTTTTAAATACCGAGTTTCTCTACCACTGAGTTGGGGTGTGTCCTAAGGATGGCCCCTTCTACTTTCTCGTGGCTCAGTGTGCCATCCCAGAAAACAGAGCAATAAATGCCAAAGTGAAAGCTCTAGAATTCAATCAGGCAGTGCATGGCTCACTGGGATGCCAGGCAGACTGTATTGCTCTAGTGGTTTCTCTCTGGAATACCATTGGGCTGGGTTTCACAGGGTCACAGAAGAAATGCAGGGACAACTACCAGGGCCAGTAGGAAGAGACAGAATCAGGCCCTAGCCTGCCTGCTTCTCCCTTCCCTCCTTCCCTCTTTCCTTCCCTCCTTCTTCTTTTTTTTTTTTTTTATTCGGAGCTGGGGACCGAACCCAGGGCCTTGCGCTTGCTAGGCAAGCGCTCTACCACTGAGCTAAATCCCCAACCCCCCTCCTTCTTCTTTCTATCTCTCCTTCCTTTTAATTTTGTTGAGCCCGACTCACAGAGCCCAGGCTGGCCTCACTGTGTAACTGAGAATGTGGCCTTGAACCCCAGATCGCTCTGCCTCCAGAGTGCCGGGATTCCAGGTGGGCACTACCAAGGCTGGTTTGTAGCCTTGACCCTCTCATCTTCAAAGGAAGGTAATGGCTGTGGGCGCCACCCCACGTGATCTGGAAGATTCCATCGAATTGTGTGCTAGAGATTTTAGCACACAAATGCTGTCACTATGCACGGTGACTCCATAGATACCAGCTCTCATGGTCATTGTCATGGTTAGAGAGAGTAGTCTTTGCCGTTGTTCAAAGACAGGAGAAGGACGGCTGAGGTGAGCGGGCGCTCAGGCGTCTCTGCTCAGGTTTTACCAAACACAGCTGGACCCTACAGTTCACGCTATCTCCAGTCCTTGTCCCCTGTCTGAAACGCTTGCCTCTCTCAGCTGCTGACTGGACATTTCCGTGGAACTGACATTGACACAGATGTCAGGGTGCCTGCAGAGCCTGGTGTCTCTGCTCCCAGCTGTGGAGAACATGAACCCATGGGCTCTGGGAAGCTGATAAAGGAGGCCACCTCCCCAGGGACCCTGGATGGATGGGAATGGCCAGTCTGCTGCGAGCCTGCTGCCATTTATCCAGCGCCTCAGGCAGTGGCTGTCAGTTCAAGCACAGGGAAGGCAGCAGGTCCCGGTCCATCTGGGGAAAGGCCAAGCCAAGGAGACCTGAGAGCTACTGCCATTCCTAAAGGGTCTTTCTGGAGAAGCAAGAAAGGAGGAGAGAAGGTGGGAGTGGCCCTGTGCTGGAGAAGGACCACTGTCTGTTCTAGAAATTTCTGAAACATCCCAGAAAGGGATAAATTGTGGGTACAGGGCAGATCTTAGATGCCAGTAAGAGGCAATCATGGCGTGCCAGATAGACATCTTATCATTGCAACCTGGCTGACCTTCTCAGGTGACTCTGGAAGGCTGAGGCATCAGAACGGAAGTTGATCTTGGTTCCCTGACACCGCCATCAGTTACTGGCTCTCTCTCTCCTTGGGTTCTGAATGGCCGTAGGCTGCAGCCTCTGCTTCCACTGGCCCTTAGCACATGTTCCGGGTATATCCTCATCCTGCTTGGCAAACGCTTTGCTACTCTTGTAAGTCCCCTGCCTCTGGAACTAGTCCCATCCCCAGGGTCATCCTGCCATGTCCTAGGCATCAACCCTGTCATCTCTCACTACCTCTGCTGCCGACCTTCCCCCAACTCAAGCACCCTGTCATTTCTCACTCCCATGTGTCTCTGGGCTCCCCCTCCCCCGAGTCTACTTTCTAGTACGCTGCATGGATCTTTAACACAACTGGAGTCAGATCCCAGCATTCCAGAACCTTCTATCAGACCCTAAATCAAATCCAGACTCACCAGGCCTGGAAGGCAGGACACACCCCAGCCAGCCTCCCTCTCCAACGGCTCCCCTGTGGCGCGCTCGCTCTCTCCTGCGTGTTGTTCTTATTGAGATCCGAGATCATTTCTCTGTTCTTCAAATGCAGCTGCTCGGCTCTGCCCCAGGGCCTTTGAGCCTGCTGCGCCCGCTGCCTGAATGGCTGCCTTCACCACACACCCCTCTGTAAACTTCTCACAGCTTTCAAACCTCAGCTCAGATGTCCCGGTTACAGGCCTCCCCCTCTCACCCGTGCTTAGTTACCTCCCACCCCCTAGTCCTCAGTCGGCCCTTCTGTGGTGAGTACCTCACATGGCTGTTAGTGTCTGAGCCTTTGTTCTTCCCAGATGGCAAAGTCCTCTGCAGCCAGCATCAGCTGGTGGCAGTGAAAGTCGTATGACCCAGTGGCTGTCCTTTGATGGCATGTACACTCAGACTCTGAGCAGAAGGGGCTAACTGAACAGGGGCCCGGTCCTAGCTACACGTCACTGGTCATCTCCGAAATAACGGAGGGAGAAAGCTGGGAGGCAGGAGCACCAGAGAACTCGAGAAAGAAAGATCTAGGGTGGATCCTTTCTCAGACGCTCAGCATAGAGTGCTGACAGGTCCTGCGTCTTTCTGTGCCTCAGTATCTCCTCCCCTCAGTGCCTGGGAGTACCATTCCAAGGATGGTTGTGGTGATGGTGTGCTGTCCCCTGCACACATTGGGGACTGTGAGAAGTGGACCAGGTGGCCGCTTAGCTATTGTGGAGCCAGCCGGTCCCAAGGAAAGCAGAGCGGTGCCACCCCAGCTGACACTTCTGTCAGGCTCCCCGGCCTGGCTGTTGCGGTAGGAAATGGGTCGCAGTCAGGACCACAAAGGGATTCCTCATTTCCGCTTTGATCTTTGGGGAAAAATACTTTCAGTTTCATTTAATCTCAAAGCTTCTTAATTAGTTTTTTTCCCCTTTTCGTTCTTTTGTTAAAAAAAAAAAAATCAGTTGCTAAACTGTCCTTGCTGGAGAGAGCAGAGACACTGTCCATGCCAGTCAAATGCTTCTCGGTTCAGCTACCCAGCCTGGCAGCCCCTTCAAAGCCCTTCAGGAGAGACACTCAGTAGCCACTCCCTCGACGCACCCGACAAGCACTTATGGAGCACCTACTGTGTACCAGGTGCTGGGACACAGCAGCGCTAACCTCTCACCCTTGGCTGGGTGCCATCGGCAGAGCCAAGAGAGGGATCAGCGTTGACCATGGTCCTGGCAGTATGGGAAGGCTTTTTGGAGAAAGCCAGGACATTCGTGCGGAAATACTCAAGTATGAACTGGGGCTGGCCAGGGTGGTGAGGGGCAGGAAGTGACTGGCCCAAGCAGCCTTCCTGCCTCTGGTTCTTGTTTCATTCATAGGCTCTATCCCTCACTCTCTGTTCCATCCACACAATACTCTCATTCATCATTCACACTCTGGGGAGACCAGGGCCCCCGCTGCCAGTGTGCGGCCTTTCCAGAGAGGAGGCAGGGTCTGTGGGAAGATGTTCGCTGCTGGCGGTGGTGGTGGTGGTGGTGGTGGCAGTGGCAGTGTTTTGTGGTTCCCTGAAGATGCGGACAGGCAGGGATAAGAGACCAGGGTGGGAAGAGTGTGATGGAGAAGTTGAAAGCTGAGGGCTGAGGTAGGAGTCGGGTGCAGACCTCTCTGGGAAAGACAGCTGGTTGATGTAACTGGGCACAGCAGTGACGTGGGGGGTGGGGGAAGGATCCTCCATTCCTTCATTCAACTCATCTACAAGCTATCTTTAGGCTTCAGCTCAGAGCTCTGGGGAGAAGGTGATGATCAGAGAGAGAGGTGGCCCCTGACAGCCTGCAACACAGGACGCCAGGATACACGGAAAAAGCCCAAGATTAGGAGCACTCGAATGAAGCCGGGTTCGTAGGTGACAAATAGATCTCATCTAACCCAGAGGCTGATGGGGTGCTAGGACTAGGTGGGGTCTCAGAGAGGGGGCTTCCGAGGGCCTAGCTGTCACAGTCTCCAGCTGTCTTCTGTGAGCCCCAACAGCATGACCGCCCTATCCATTTCCTGTTCACTGTGGGCTTACCCCCAACAAAGGGCTTCCTACCAATCATTTGCTGGCACTTAGTTTGAACAGAAGCTCTACGGCACCTTTCTCCGGGGTCCTTGTGGTCTCTATGGGTAAAAGGAAAAGGAGTTCCAAGTCCAAGGTCCAGGTTACAGGGCCTGTGGTGTTTATCGCTACGGGAGGCCAACTGTTAACGTCCACTCTTGGAGCCCTGTACTATGTGGAGCTCACGTTCTCAGGTCCCATGTGGTATTGCCCTGAAATGCTAGCCCACCTTGTAGGAGGCAGGGCAGGAGAGCAGGGAAGCGCACACATTCACTTCTGCAGGGGACCAGGGACATGCCTGGTGCTGTTGTCTGCCCCCTTTTCCTCCTCGTGGAGTGGCAGTCTCCTCTGCCATCCACCCAGGTGGAGATGGAGACCCACAGGGGAACGTTCTATAGCCTGTTCATCTTACATGCGTGGCTCCCAGCCACAGGTCTCTGAATGGGGTCCGTTCTAAAAGATCAGAGAAAGATCCCTCACTGCAGTCCGAGGTGCCTAGGTGGAGAGGGGCCACAGCAGACTCAGAGGGCCTTAGAGGAAGTCTGGCTTTCTTCCCTCGGTCTATAGGAAGAGCCCTTTCATTCACTGCCCCCTCACTGTGGACTCCCCTCAGCTGTGGGCTTCCTGTTAGTCACCGACACCTTAGTTGGAACAGAAGTCCATCTTTCCCAGAGCCGCCCACCCCACGTGAGTGTAGGCACTTTCAACAGGTGAAGACCAGTTATAAATGCTAAGCTCAGTTTTGTTTTGTTTTGAAAAACGGTTTATCTCAAACTCAGGTCTCTGGAAGTCAAGGCTGAAGGGGTCTTGATAGTAACAGGTCTGAATGTGGCATATCATTCAGACAGGAAGCTGATCCCCTGGACCAGAACACGGAGACTCAGAGAGGGCAAGGCACCTGCCCAAGATCTCACAGCAGGGCTGGTAGAGCCAGTGGAGAGCCCAGCAGGCTGACCCTGAGGCTGGGGGGCAGGGGGAGCGCACACCGGGCCTAGACTGAGGGAGGGGCATTTGGGGAGGCAGAGGCAGAGCCAGTGGGCGCGAAGCTACCTTCTCATAGTACTGCAGTTCATAGTCCAGGATCACACCGTTGGGCTGGTCTGGCTGGGACCACGACAGGGTGATGCTGTCCACGGTGCGGCTCACCTGGTGCATGATGGACACGGCCGACGGTGCTGCAAGAGAGGTCAGAGGTCAGGGGGTCAAGAGAGGTCGGAGGTCAGGGGTCAAAGCAGGCATGAGGAAGTGCAACTTAATCTTAGAAGGGGGAGAGCTGTGGGGCCAGTGAGGACAGGGGACGAAAGCAGGCTGGTGGGGGTCAGGGACCAGAGGAAGGACCAATAGGGAATGCCAGACCATGGTGGTGGGGGCCTGGGGTTTCTCTGGGGGGCTTGTGACAGTGTTGTGGAACTAGATGAGTGAGGTACAGTGAACACGCTGATACTGTGTCATACATGTTGAACCGGTCGGGTGTGTGCCCCAAGAACTTTACCTCAACCAAGTCTACCCGCCAAGTAAGTAGTCAATCTCCCAACCCCAGCCCATCAGCAACCTCTGTTCTCCCCAAGCGGGCTAAGATAGAGCCATGAAGAGGGCTGTTCCCAGTGCCGGAAGGACCAGTGCACAGTATTTAATCCCGTCTCCTTGTTTTGTATGTGTGGAAATTGAGATCACGAGACTCAGGTGCTGAGCCCACACCGCTGCCTGTCTCTGCTCACTCCGGCTTGTTTTTTTTTTTTCCTTCCCCCTGCACACTGCCCTGTGGTATGTCCCAGTGGCCCACAGAGGGTTGGGGCTGGGTAAGCGGTCTCCAGAGCTCTGCTCTTCCCAGAGGGGACCGTTCAGGCCTGGGTTTCAGGATGCCTCTCTGGACCTGAGGGTTCGTGGTCCCACGGGGGACTGGGCAGCCACGGCATGGATGGAGGAGGCGCCTCCTAACCGTTTTCCAGGCTCCTGAGCGGGTCTGTGGTAGGCAGATTTCCCATCTGGGCCAACAAAGAGATCCCTGACCGCTGAGGCCAACTCTTCTTTTTCCCAGTTCCTTCCTGGTTTCCCAGGGCTTCAGATGTACTGGGCACCAGCCTCGCTTGGTCCTTTGGGAGCTCAGGGGCTTCTGACGCTGGAGCTGACTTAATTATTTTCACCCTGCCTCATCTCCCCCAGCCTGCCCTATGTCTTCTGTTAACTGGCTGTGTGGCCTTAGGTGAACTGCTGACCTCTCTGGACCAGACTGTCCTCAGTGCCCTGGGCAGGCTGGCGTATTTGTGGTCCGGCAGCTCCAATACTCTGCCTTGTCCCCCAAAGCCCTCAGCCTAGAGGCCAGTGTGGCAGAGTACGAGTAAGGACTCTATGCTCATTCCTGCATGGCTTGCTGACCTGTGGTCTGGGTGAGGTCTTTTACCTCTGGGTCATTGGATATCCTATGAAAGGGGTGTGTGTGTGTGTGTGTGTGTGTGTGTGTGTGTGTGTGTGTGTGTGTGTGTGTGTGTGTGTAGGCTGAGTGGATGATGGGGACATGCTTTTGGGAGTGCTACCATCTCTCCAGGGAGAAGCTTCTCCACCTGACCATTCAGGGCCATACAGACTCATGGAAGGAAGTGGGTTTCTTTCTGCCCAGTGGGCATCCCCGCCCCCAATCCCAGCCAGCATCACACTAGGCTCTGTAAACAGGAACCAGAGAACCCCCTCCACACCTCCCCCAGAGCCAGGGCCCCAGCTACTGCTTCTGGAAAGTGTTTAAAAGTGTTCTGTTGCTTGCCTCCCTTTTCGCTGGTGCCAGCGTAACTGGGAGACCTGGAGAGACCCCCCACCTTGCCTTCCCACCCTGCAGGTCTCAGGTGTGGGGTGCCTGGGAATCCAGACTCCAAAGCTACTACCAGGAGAAACTGATGTTGCTAGGAGACGGAACAAGCATAGAGAAGGGGAGTGATTTGTCCAAGGTCACATAGTAGGGCGTGGGTCCACAGCCGCTGAGCCTGGTGAGGCATGTGGTCCACTCTACCCCTCAAGGACTGTGCACGGGCAGGACTCTGCCCACAGTCCCTCTAGCTGAAGCCACCGGGTGGGCTCTTGAGAAGAATAGGACCGTGCAGCCGAGGCAAGTAGGCCCAGCCTTTGGAGTCTGTCCTTGTCCTGACAGAAAGTCTGGAGAAGATGGCTGCCTGCTCCTCTGTCCCTCAGCTCACTTTCCCAGAGACTGTGGGCTCACGATGCCCACCCAGAGGAGGTCCTGGTTACCGACACCCACATGGTCACTTTACATCAGCTTACTCAGTTAACACGCTTGTCGTCTGTGAGTTAGACATTATAATACCCGCTCTACAGATGAGGGGGTGGACTCAGGAAGGATGAGGAAGCCTGGCTGAGGCCATGTGCAGCAAGCAGTGAAGCCAAGATTCAAACCCAGGCAAACTCAGGGCCAACCAACCTTCTTGGCGCGGTAACGTCAGACCAGGGGAACTGCAGAGGGTGTGTAAGGACGCCCTATGCTCCAGACTGTAGTCTCGAAGCCAATCCGCCCCCCTCCAGGCATGGCAGGTCCCATGGGCTTGAGGGGGTCTGGGCTGTAGCAGGCTTGGGTTTCAGGCAGATCCTGGGCTCTGAGCCCCTAAGCCCCGTGACCTAGGCGTGGTGAGGAGGCGGCATCTGCCAGGAAGATGATCAAGGCAGGCCAGGGAGCTGGCCCCTCTCTCGGAATCCAGAGATTAGTGGTGAGAAAAGGCACAGGCTAGAAGCTATCCGGGCCCCTCCTGCTGCCGCGCCCACGCTGGGTCAGGTTACCCTGGAAGTTGGACATCTGGGAATTCTGGTATTTTCAATTATCAGACGGGCACGCCAGGAGGCTATGGGGTCAGCGGTGCCCTGTGACCCTTGCCAGGAGATGGAGCCCCAGGGGGCAGAGCACAGAAGAGGCCTGTGGCTTGTGGAGGTGGGGGGAAGCTGTCCAGCCTACTCTCCTGCAGCAGGTGGCCAGGGGGCCTGCCAGCCTCCAGCAAGTCCTGGGGAGAGTGGGGAGAGTACCTGGCAGGGGCTTAGGCCCGCTGAATTCTCCCTGTGAGTTATGTTTCTTCCCTAAGTTATGCAGGAGCTGGATGAGGGACTTCTGAGGGTGGATGAGGTGTACAAGGTGCTTCCCACAGGCTAAATGAGGGAACGGCTTTGAGTCCTAGATGCCAGCATAGGTCAGAGAGGCAGGCGGCCACACCTCACTCCCTGTGTGCTGAGGATGAAGGAAGAATCATTCAGCCATTCATTCCCGGTTAAAAAGAAGCAGTGAGCTAAGGCACCATGGGGAGAGACAGTCACACACTGGGCTGTCTGAGGCTCACCCCAGGCCCAGGCCTGATGGCCTTGCAGACCCATCTGCTACCCTTGCTCCCATGGAGGGCTCCACAGATGCCCGACTTTGCCATGGAGGCCCTGCCTGGTATCTCCCTTTTCACCATACCCTCTCTCCCAGGCGCTGTCTCTTCTGCCCCTTTATGTTCCCAAATATACTGAGGTCCCCTTCTACCCGCAAGGGTCCTGGCTCCTGTTTCTCTGCTGGGAAACTTCTTGTCCCCTACCTCTAGTTTGGCCCATAAGGTTTAAAAGATGTATCGAGGAGTCTGGTCCCCTGGTGACTCCGTGTTCCCTACTTTCCAATATTATTTACGGCTCAGAGAAAGACCATGTGGCTTTTCATATCAACCGTCCCTCTATAACTATACCTTTCTGTCCTATTGATTTTCAGGTTTCCTGTGTCTGGTTCTAGGCCTGGCTATGTGACTTCCTTTGGCAATCAGGATATAGGCAAACATCACCTGAAAAGACCCCTCTGTGTGTGTGTGTGTGTGTGTGTGTGTGTGTGTGTGTGTGTGTGTGTCTATCTGTCTGCTGCCTCAGTTCCCTGTGTCTGTGAGGACTTTGTATCCAGGACACCTTGCTAGAGCAGCGGTTCTCAACCTTCCTAATGATGAGACCCTTTAATATGGTTCCTCATCTTGTGGTGACCCTCCCAACCATAAAATTACTTCAGTTTTGCTACTGCTATGAATCTTAAGTGACCCATGTGAAAGGGTTGTTTGAACCCAAAGGCATATCACAACCCCACAGGCTGGGAACCACTGTACTGGAGGTGTAGAGACACATGGCAGCTGGGGCCACTGCAGTCCGACTGACAGCTGACAACTCCAGATAAGGAGTGGAGCCTTCACAGTACCCAGAGTTGCCCATGCTCCGGGCACATAAGCACAGCTCCAACAGGACCAACGAAGCCATAGGCTGCCCAGAGACTTGCAAACTGGTAGCATGTTGCTTCCACCTGTCCTGCGTCCCTCCTGTATCACGCGGCGAGCCCATCTTCAATGGCACCTCCGGTTAGCAACGCCTCCCCGGCTCCAGAGGATCAGAGCGTAGGATGCGTGGTCTCCCTCGCCCTCTCTTCCCTTCTCGCCTCTTTCCCCAGGCCCCTGCTCGGAGCTCTCTGATCCTCTCAGCCTCCCAGGGAGAGAAGAGGGTGAAGACAAGTTCATACCAGTTCCAGAGCAGAAGGCATTGTGTGCCCAGACCCAGCAGGGCATGAGGATCAGAGGAGCCCCGGGGATAAGAAAGGCTTTGGAGAGAGAGTTCAAAGTCTTTCGGAGAGGGAGCCACGTGGCATGGTATCATGGACACAGACCTGGGCAGGGTGCCTGGGACCTGCTCTGCTAAGGACCCTCGTGGGATCCAGAGAAGCCACTCTCTCTGGGCCTCAGTTTCCCTTTATGTAGCAAGAGATGTGCCTGAGATAAAGCAGGGTCCCTGTGATGTAAGCCATTTCACTATGACCCAATTAGGTGTTATGATTAGCAGAAGACATCTACACTCCCATCCTGCGGTCTATGACCCCCTCATGTGGCAAAAAGACCCTTGAGATGGGAGACTTTCCTGTGTTACCCACATGGAGACCGAACTTAAAGGTGTAGGGCATTCCCAGTGGGCACCCTAGAGTTTGGAAGGCTGAAAAGCTGGGCAGGCATCCTGTGGATAAATGAAGTTCTGGGCAAGCCCTTGAAGGGCTTTCAGTGACTCAGGGTGGCTGGAAGCTGAAGAAAAACAAGACATCCCTGGAAGACCCAGACCCAGACCCAGACCCAGACCCAGACCCAGACCCAGACCCAGCACACTGTCTCAATACACAAGGGCCAGAAGCCAGGCCTGGTGGTCCAGGGGCTATAATCTCAGCCGCTCAGGAAGCTGAGGCAGGAAGATCTCAAGTTCAAGGTTCCCTGAGGCTAATGAGTACATTTAAGGCCAGCCTGGGCAACTTAGTGAGGCCCCACTTCGAAATAAAAAGGGAAGAGCTACAAACACAGCTTACACAGGGTCCTAGGTTCCATGTAAGAATAAAGAGAAAACCTCGAAGATCCTGCAGCTCCAGGGGCAAGGTATATGCCCTGCTTAGTTTGCAGAGATCTGCGTAGCCTCAAAACTGCGAGGTCCTACTATGTGCAGCTGGAACTGGCTAAGCCTGTAGTGATCGGGCATATAGTAATGCCATACCATTGCTTATCTTTCTAGCTTATCTTCCCTGCAAAAGCCCATTTCACAGGCAGGGAAACTGAGGCCAAACAAGCGAGGGCTCCCTTACAGCTAGGACCTCGGGTCAGAAAACTTGGAAGTCAGTCAGGCCTGGCACTGATGTCCTTTCTCCCATGTGACCAATTGGGCTGGGAGGACAAGGCCTGCCCCCAGTGGGTCAATCTATTGTTCAGCGCTCGTGACTTTAAAAGTTGAAGTCACCTATCTGGCCACGGTAGGGACTCTTGTCTGCAGGTGTCCTGCCACCCCTGGCCCTGGTGACATTCAGATCTTGTGACCTCCTGCCATGATGGCTGTGGGCAAGTCCCTAAGTCATTTCATAGCTCTTATCTATAAACTACCAAAGGACCCTTCAGCTCTGGGAGCGACTCCCGGCTGAGGGCCAAACCTAGCATCTGCATGTACTGAACACATGGTTCATGCAACGGACTTCACGGTCACAGTGGATGCAGAGCACCTCCGGGTATTTAGTACCTGCCTATGCCAGGCAGCCTGGGTGGCATCGGGGACGTTGGCTGAATTCCTCACCATAGCTCTGTGAGGAAGGAGGCCTATGGGAAGGAGCGAACAGACGTGACCTTATTTAGTAGACCAAGGCTACCTACTGGCAGGGCTACATTTGAGGCAGGCATGGTGTCAACCTGTAATCCCAGGATCATAGGTTCAAGGCTATCCTCAGCTACATATTGAGTCCAAGGCTAGCCTGGGCTGTATAAGATCTTGTCTCTAAATCAATCAATCCATCAGTCAGTCAGTCAATCAGTCAGCCAGCCAGCCAGCCAGTCAGTCAGTCAGTCAGTCAGTCAGTCAGTCAGTCAGTCAGTCAGTCAAAGCCTGGTTTCCCCGCCTGATTCCCATGTCCAGACCTTTCTCATCACCTCTGGAACCTGGTGGGTGTGAAGATGGTTGGGGGTGGGGTGCTGAAGAGTTTAGAGCGTGTCTGACGCAGCCTTGGAAGGGAGCCCCAGGATTCTGGGCAACCCTGAGGACTGCTCCCCGTGACTGAGATGTTTCCCCCTCCCCCTCCATGGCTACCCAGCTGTCCTGCTTGGCATTTGGATGTCCACATAGATGCCACCTCTTCAAGGAGCTGTGTGCCTCACCCTCTGGTCTCTGTGTGTGTTGGGTCAAGGGGCAGGATGGCCGTGTGGCAGAGGCTGAGGGCTCTGAGAGCTGGGCCCAGTTCTAGGGTCTTTCACTCCCAGCTGGTGAGCCTGGGCGTGTGGCTTGGCATTTCTCCTGGTATAAGCCCTGCAAGCCTGGCCTGTTCTCCCTCCTCAGTCCCTGAGTACCACTTGCGTCTGTCTGGGCAGAAGGCACTCCGCAAAGGCAGAGTGTGGGTGGAGGCGCGTGACGGCTTTATGAAGTCAGAAGACAGCTCTGGCCCCAGCGAGTGCCAGGGGACTGTGAACGGAGCCCAGTGCTTGCCCAAAGGAAAGACTTTTTCCTTTTAAGGCAGTGAATTAGACATTTATAAATTGAATTTTAGGGTCTGTCCAAACCTACCCCTGAATGCATCGGTCTGGAACGGGGCACCCCCTCCAACCCCATGCCTTCTTTTTTTCTGCAATCTCCAGCATCTCAAGCTCCCTGTCCTTGCACGCTTCCCTGAACCTTCTGTGAATGCTTCTGGACTGCTCCCTGTGGGGTGTCTCCTTCTGGGTTCTGGGACAGCCGCCGCCGTGAGGAAAAGCAGACCACTTCATGTGGGCGGCGACGGTGGGGCGGACAGATAGATGCATAATCATCAGAGACATAAAACTAAATTTTAGCGCCAGGAATGCGAAGCCCTGGTGCTGGCCTGGGGAGAGGTGTCTGCGTCAGGATTGTCAGTGAGATGAGCTCGGGTCTGCAGGCAGGACAGAGCCACATGTGCAAAGGCCCTGTGGCAGGATGGCCCAGGGCTCAGGAGGACCAGTAGAACCCCCTCTGTCCACTACCTCCTGCACTTCTCTCCCTAGGGCCAGCTTCCTCTCTGCCCACTCCTGTCTCTTCAGTCTTTGGAGCCCAGCTCAAATGCTCATTATAGGAAGTCTCTCACCCCAGGAAGGCCATGGTCTGCACTGGGGACATTCTTGGGTCTCATTTCAGGCAGCTGTGTGATACAGGCTCTGTGCCTACAGTTTACCTTGTACCCACAGTGTAAGCCCTTACGGGCAGGACTGTTTGCTCCTGGAGTTAGACAGCAGTCCCAGGTTTAAAGAGCTGAGACCATTGAGTAATGGGATTTTTTTTTTTTTTTTTGAGACAGGGACTATCCTGGACTCCCTTTGTAGACCAGGCTGGCCTTGAACTCACAGAGATCGGACTGCCTCTGCCTTGAGAGTGCTGGGATTAAAGGTGGGTGCCACCATGCCCAGGTGGTAGCGGGACTTCTTGTGATGGCCCCCAGGTCTCTGCCTCAGCCCTACTTACTGGGGTGTGTGTGTGTGTGTGTGTGTGTGTGTGTGTGTGTGTGTGTGCGCCCAACTCCTAGCTGGGCTGCAAGATGTGCTCTTCAGAGGGCTTGGGACAGAGAGAAGTAAGAAATGGGGTAAGGCCCAGGGCTCAAAGGGACTTGGGCTCAGTTGGACTCAAGTTTCTCAGATTTGTCTGACAGCAAGATAAACAATCCTTGGACCCCACTCTGAGGCTCTCCCTCAGTAGGTCTGGATGCAGACCGGGAGCCTGTGTTCTGAAAATCTCCGGCCTGCTCTGGGTTGTGCATAGTCTGGTGGAGGAAACGGAGACCCAAATGAGGAAGACTTCCTGGGTCAGTCTTCAGTTCTTTGCCCAGAACGGCAGGGCTCACTCTCTGCAGGGGGAACACACCTCCCACCCCATCAGTGCGGGCCTTGAGGGGTGGACTTGCTGTAACTACTGAGGTCTGGCGGGGAGCTGCTGTGAAGTGTGGCTCCTGCCACATGCGGTCCCACAGTGAAGAACACAAATGCTATCCCCGTCTACTGAGCTTTGAGGTGGTTTTGTTACACAGCCCTCTCTCGGTAGTAGCTGACCATTATACTAAGGACAAAGCAATCAAACGTCAAACCTAGGATGGAAAACTAGGTCTTCTGTTCCAACTCCTTCATCCTTCCATTTATGTGAGCATTCGTGTGAACGCATGTGTGGAGGTCAGAAGGTAACCTCAGATCATTTGTTAGGCACTGTCCATCTGATACAGGATCTCTCATTGGCCTGGACCGCTTGGCCAGTCAACTCCAGGAAACCTCCTGCCTCTGTCTCTCCAGCACTGGGATTAGAGGCTTGTATAGCTTCACTTAGTCTCATGCCTATACGGTTAGCACTTCACCTATGGAGTCATTTCCTAGCTCCTCCTTCTCTGTCTCATTCCCGAGGACGCCCCCTACCCTCTCCTTCCAGAAGCCTCTCCCCTCCATCCTGTTCTCAGAGCACATCCAGTTTTAGACAGGAGGGGCCCTTCTCAGCAGCCCAAGCCCCACCCTTTGCAGCTAAGCACTGACACTCTTAGCAACAGCTCTCCCTCACCTTGGGCATCTAGATGCTGGAGAGGCCCCCAGAGCCCCAGGAGAGCTCCAGAAGTTTCCTCTCTGCCTCCCCCTACTTGAAAATCATTGTCTACTTCCTTTTCTGTAGCCAGGGCTCCAGCTGAGTTTCTCAAGCTAGAGGGACTCTCCATTGAGCCCCTGTGGGTTGTTGGGTATCTTGGCCGACAGCTTGTAGCTTCTGAGGCTCTCTAAATCTCGAGTCTATCCCCAATCTAAGGATAGCTCCACGTTCTTATATTAAGTAGCTCACTGTTCGAAACTGTTGGATGTGGGGTACATTTGTTACTTAGCATTACCATTACAGTAGCTGACTAATACACTCCACTCACACCTTCAGTCGATTATATCCCATGGTCCCACGAGAAGGCATACTTCTTCTCAGACATAAAAGCAGACAGCAGAGCCACATTCACGGTCAAATATAAGCCCCTTCCATCCCTCAGGACTGGATAGATACAAACTCACAAATATACGTGTAAGTGAGCTGCAGGGCCCCAGGCAGATATCTTAGAAACAGTCACCCAAACATATGGAACGACAGGGCCGTATGTTCTGACAGAAAACCATAATCACCAGACCCAGGGTCACATTCTAACACGGAAGTCTCTTAGTCTCAGTCATTCTTTCTGGTTTGTGACCTCTCTGGCTGTCAGCAGGGAACACAGGAATGAGCAGTTCCTCTTTCTTCCCTAAGCTATCCCCCGTCTCTCTCCTGAGTTCCCTTAGTTCTACAGACTAAAGTCACAGCAGCCCACCTCCTCCAGGAAGCCTTCCTGGCTTGACCTGAACCTCTGCCTCCAAGATCCCTATGCATTTCCCATGAAGAACAAGTTGAGGTGTGGCCTACCTCTCTCCTGTCGCTTGTGGCCCTGTGGGGAAATAACTCACTATTCAGCAAAGTGAATAACTCCTCAGAGTGTTAAGCCACAGGCAACACCCCTGTCACTCCCCTCTCCGTGTTCCCGTGGGGCTCACCTGCTTGGTTGGTGGTGATGTTCACAGAGGCGAACTGAGGTGAGAAGGGACTCTGGTCGGTGACACCATTCACGGCCTGGATCTCGAAGGTGTACTGCGTGTGTGCCAGCAGGTCACTGATGTAGATGCGTGGCTCGGTCAGGCCTAGCTGGCGGGGTGCGTACTGCACATTGTCCCCACAGCGCGTGCAGGCACCCCGGCCTGAGCCACAGCTCTTGCAGATGATGTTATAAACAAGGTCCTCACGGCCCCCCGAGTCTCGTGGCGGGGTCCACTCTAGCATGAGGGACGTCTCGTTGACACTGGAGATCACAGCCTGGGGCGCAGAGGGGATGGCTAGAGAGGGGATAGGAGGGTCAGTGGCGGCTGTGGGTACTGTCTCCATTTAGTACCCTGTATCTCCCCCAGCCCTGGCCTCCTAAAAGGCTTCCTCTAAATCTTTCCATCCACCCAAAGAAGCTTCTAGAATATGTTATCTTGCTGTGTATCAGTGTTTGCTTTCCCCCGGGTCCCAGCCTCTTCAGTATTTGTTCCTGGAAACTGTTTTCATGTTTGGGATGACACCTACATGCTAACAGTTTCCCTCCCTCCACTTTTCCTCCCTGTGTGTTGTGTATGTGCTCCAGTAAATAGCGATCAGTGGACAACTTTGTGAAGTTGCTTCTTTCCTTCTGCCTTTATGTGGGTTCTGCTGATTGACATCAGGTCGCTGGGCTTTCGGGGTTAGCCCCTTCACTCAGGAGCTAATCTTGCTGACTTTTTTCCATCTATACCAAAGCCCAGGGGATATGTCTGTCTGAAAGACGACACTTCCCAGCCTTTGTGGTTGAGTGCCAGCCACTGACCAAGAGCAGAAGTGGTTGGGTAGGGTTTCTTATGTGTGTGCACGGGTTTGTGTTGCATTTGAGTGTGGTGTGTGCATGCATGTGAGTATGGTGTGTGTGCACATGAGTGTGTATGTGGGTGCATGCACGTAAGTATGAGCATGTGTTGCATATGAACGTGTAGGTGTGTTGCATGCATGTGAGTGCATATATGAGTACATGCATGTGAGGGGATGGGTGGTGCATGCATGTGAGTGTGGGTGTGAGCCTGCACGTTAGTGTGTATATGGGTGCATGCATGCGAGCATGTAGGTGTGTTGCAAGCATGTGACTGGGTGGGTGTGTACATGCATGTGACTGGGTGGGTGTGTTTTATGCACATGTGGAGGTCAGAGCAAGGGATCAAATATCTTCCTCTATCATTCTCTGCCTCTCTTTGAGGCGGGGTCTCCTACTGACCTGAGGCTCATTTTTTTTTTCTTTTTTTCGGAGCTGGGGACCGAACCCAGGGCCTTGCGCTTGCTAGGCAAGCACTCTACCACTGAGCCAAATCCCCAACCCTGACCTGAGACTCATTATTCTACAAGGCTAGTTAGCTAGCTCTTGGGGTCAGCCAGTCTCCACCTCCTCCATCCCAGTGTCTGGCCTTTTACATGGGTGCTAGGGATTTGAACCCAGGCCTTTATGTTGTAGAACAAGTGTCCTTACCCACTGAGTCATCCCCCCAAGACCTCTAGAGTTATACGTGGAGATAGATGGCTACATCATGACTATTTCCTCCTTTTTGCTGCTGAGAGAGAGGTGGGGGAGGGAGGGGGAGAATTGGTGGAGCTTCAGTGTCAGTATGAGAGGTGACCTTAAGGGGAAAGGTGCATGCCTTAGAGGCCATCATGAAGTCACCTTTCTGAACCCTTTGAGCCCCTTTAACATGACAGAACGGGTCTAAGTCACTGGGATCAGCTCTGGGGATGCTATTCCTGACTAAAGTAGGGGACAGAACACTGCCTGGCTCGGCCACTGAGCAGTCTCTTGTAGGCGTCACTGGGCTCTTCTGCCAAGCTTCTTCATGCCTGTGTGAGTCGAGACCTTAACTTTACCTCCACAGGACTGAGTGCAGGGGAGCGCAGGCCGCATGCCAACCCAGAACCAACGTTCTGTTCCCTCCCCAAGGCGTTCGACTGCTCTGTGGCCATTCCCCTTGCTGTGGGTAGACTGGGGGCAGGAGAAGACGTACTTGTGCAAGGCATGTCTAAGGGGTCCAGGTCGGCCCTGTAGTAGCCGTTACGGCACACACAGTTGGTGGCACCCTCAGAGGTGGTACGGCTGTTGATGGGACAGTGGGTGCAGGCTTCATCCCCTTGGTTGGCCTTGAAGGTTCCTGATGGACAACCTGGGAAAGAACACAGGGAGGGTCACCAAGGAGTTCAGGCAAGACAAAGAAGCCGTAGTTCGAGGAGACACCCCCAGCCGTGATCCAGGAGACCCGAAGTTCTGGGGTCTCAGGTCCAGCTTGGCAGCCTGGCTCTGACCTAGGGTTCCTAGAAGACCTGTTTATTTTGTCCCTGAAGTTCCCCGCTGGTTCAGCACCCTCAGAAATGTCCCTTCATTGTCCTGGCCCACCTGTGCCTCAGCCTGGAGGGGCTTCATAGAGTCTGGATTCCTAATCTGGTTAGCTGCGAACTAGCCTGTAACTAGGTAATTGGGCTCTAGATCACAGACATGGTTTGCTATAGACCAGGAGCTGGGCAGTCAGTCCACACTGTGAGTGACCCAGTACACGCTGAGGAAATGGCTGGAATCAGAGATCTGGGTCTGAGGTGAGCATTCTGTCCATGCCCATGTAATGCCAGACACATGCCCCTACCAGGCTATGCACCTCGAAAAGTTTAGTCAGTGTGTAAAAAAAAGAAAGAAAGAAAGAAAAGAAAGAAAATAGAAAAAAGAAAGGAAAGAAAAAAAAAAAAAAGAGGGGGCTTGCAGTACCAGGTTCAGCCTGAGGGGGCAGTGTCTGCACTCGGGCAGCACCTGGCTGAGTTCTCCCGCTCTGGATGAGCAAGCGGCCTTGCAGCCAGGGCATGCATGGGTTAGGTTCTACTGCAGGCAGCCATGAGACTGTGGATGGGTTCAAATCCATCTACCTGTTTTGCTGGCCTGGGAAGATAATCCAGAGGTTGGTGGTTGGGCCCTGCCCCTCTCAGCCACTACCTATGTGAGGAGTTGAAGGGAAAAGAATTTCAGAGGAAAAGCTCTCTGAGATGAAATGCTGCAAGTTTACCTAGGTGCTGTGTGACATTTAGCAAGTGACTGCATCTCTGAACATCCATTTCCTTGTATATAAACAGCTAACACAAACCGTCCTAATTCACCTTTCCGGCCCTGGTGTTTACCTTTCAAGTCCTAGTCTTAGCGACACATCTTCTCCTGGCTGAGCCTCCAGGTTAGAGATCCTGCCTTTCCTGGGCCTTGAAACAAAGCCCAAATTCAAAGAGCTCTCTTTACACGTCTACCATTATTACCTATGAACGTACAGGGTTTCCTGGACATTTTCTTAGCTGCCCCAGAACTGAAGCCGCACCTCACTGACTGTTGCTTGCCCTATCTGCCCAGCCTAGAGGCTGGTATTCAGCAAGTGCTGCATAAATGCATCAGTGGGCAGAGAGCTTTAGGGAATATATGAAGCTGGATGGCGGTGAACATGGTTTAGGGAGCAGGCCGCCCCCTGAATCCATATCCACCTGGATGCGCAATGTGACCTACCCCACTTCCGTGTCTGTGAAACAGCATCGAGTGCCGATGAGAGGGATCTGCTGGCTCCCTCCTGTACAAAACAAAGGGGCTGGAACAATCTCGGCACAGACACTCCGTTACCTGCTCAAAACCAAGTTGCCGAATGACCTTGGATGCGTTAGCTGACCTCTCTGAGCTGCAGTGTCCTTACTGGTTAAAAAAAATTTCCGACCACACAACATGGCTATGTAGTTACAGGGAACAAGGCTCTCGTGATACAGGGCGGAGGAGGGGTTCTGCTCAGTACCAAGGCAAGCACGACTCCCTGTGAGCGTCAGAAAACGGCCCCTCTCAGGCCTGCCTCTCCCGCTTGCTTCCAGGACACAGGTGGGCAAAGTTGGTAACTAAGTCAGTCAGTGGCCACCGTGACTCATGCCACCCCAGCCAGGCCCTATAGGGTTAAAAGGACTTCATCACAACCAGGTTCCAACAACTTCAGGGACAGCACAATCCCATGGTAGAGATGGGGTAGGGGTGTGGGGGTGTGGGGTAGGGGTGTGGGGGTGTGGGGTGGGGGAGGTGTGGAGGGTGTGTGTGGGTGCTCCTGACCAACATGCATAACAGCAGTTCTGAGTCCCCTGGAGAGGTGGCTCTGTCCTAGAATTTGGCCGTTCCGATCTCTGGAAATGTACTGAGCCTGAGCTAGCAGTCACTTTGCCTCTTCTGCATCCAGACAGGGAGGGAGAGCTCGGAGAAGAGAGAACGCCGCTGTCTCAGGACCAGGCTTTCGCAGCAGAGCTGGGGTCAGTCTCAGGTTACCTGGTTTGGAGGCCTCGTCTGTTCCCACCCTGCCTTAAGACTCCAGAGTGAATTCCTTTTTCACCCACAGCCCCCAAGTCTTAGCGGAGAGCAGATGGATCAACAGTTGCTACTTTGGGCATCTCCGCCGTTCTGGCTTTGTGGACCGGACTCCTCCTCAGTCAGCAGCGTCACGGCTGTGGACCAAGATAGGGCTACCATCTTGGCATGGCCCAGGGATCTGAGGTCATCCAGCCATAGCGGCTGCGGACGGGCACTGGCCCAGGGTTAGCCTCTCGGAGTTGGTGTCCTTCTCTGCACAGGGGAACTTGGGGGCTTATGGGAGGGTCTAGGACAATCCTACCAATGGCAAAGGACTCCTCCTGGCACCTCATCCAAGCATGTACAACTGGCAGAGCCTGCTCCATCTGCTGGCCAGCTCCCAGCTGCCTGGCAGGTGGCTGCTCTCTCCCCTCTGCGCCATGCCAGCCCTCCATCTGGACCATCTTCCCAGCTGCTATGTTGGGTTAGTATGTCCTGGGCCACCCTGACCCTAGCCGGTTCCCCAGTCACCTCTCCGTCGGCTACCTTCAGTTCCCAAACGTCCTCAAACCTGCTCCTCTTCAGCCTGGGAGGTCGATTCACCCTCCACCCAGTCCCCAAGACTCCCGCCCCTTCCCTGCCTGCACCTCCTCTCCTCCCACCCCCTGTAGCCACACAATTACCAGGTCTTCCCTCCACAGCAGGGTCCCATGCCTGCCTCTTCTTGGCTGGCTCCCACCCCTGCAGGCATCTAGAAAGCTCTTCCCACCACTCCTTGGCCTCGCAGGGCCATCTGGCTTCCTCCTGCCCAACCTCCCCAGCCAGCTTTCTAAAATACAAGTTGTTCTGTAACTGAAAAGAGGCACAGAGGCAGACAATGGAATATTATTTGGCTGCAAAAAAGGAAATGAAGCCCGGGGTACGCGCTCCCACTGGGGAACCTCGAAAACATTGTACTCTCTCAAAGAAGCCGGTCACAAAAGTAGGATTCCATTTATAGGACGCGGGCGCAGGAGAGACACATCTGAAGAGACAGGAAGTCGATGTGTGGCTGCTAAGGGCAGGGGACGGGGGAGAATGGGAAATGATTGCTAATGGATAACAGGCTTACTTTGGGGGCCATGAGAACATTCTGAAATTGACTGTGTTAGTGTTTGCACAGCCCTAGGAATGCACTAAAACCCCTCCGTGCGCCCTTTCCGGGCAGGTAAATTCAGAGGTGTGTGCTCCATGCCTACCTGTGCAGCTGCTATCTCAAATGCCACCCTGGGGAGCCCGAGCTCTTTGGGACCCCGAGGGTCCTACCCATTGCTCCTGCCTTGATACCCACCCCTCTCTCCTCCCTGATGTATGGTGCCCACACCATACTTCCTGCCCTTGCTACCTGGACTGCCCTCCCTTGGTCATCGGGTCAATGGCACCTACTCCAGGATGTCTTCCTGAGCGTCTGTCTTAATGGGTTTCTTACCAATCCATGTGCCCAGCTGGGCTGTTCATCCTAGAGGTCTTGCCAGTCACTGGGATGAATGAACCTAGCATTGGGAAGAACACCAGCTCAAGACTTCTCTTGGCATTTGGGCAAACTGAGGCCCAGGGAAAAGGAGACAAAGCTCTTAAGACTTAGTTCCCTCTTCTTCTCCTGAACCCATAAGAGAGTCTGGGCTGGCCCCTATTCGCCAAACCTTACACGTCACATGTAACAGCTTAGGAAGAGGAGGCCTGGGTGCAGACAAAGCAAGCATCTCAATGTGCCCAGTGCCCAGTGCCCAGGGACCTCCCTGCCCAACTTTTGTCCCTGCCAGCCCTCCACTGTTAACGCAGGAATCCACCCACTGGACACTAGCTCAGTGGGCTAAACACTGTTAACTCAGAATAGATCCACGAGGCCCAGGGGGTCAACTCCAAGTGTCTCCTGGCAATTTCCTACCATCCCAGCCTCCACAGGGCTCCTGCCAGTGGTTCCTGCCAGTGGCTTTACTTCCAGGCATCTGCTAAGCTGTACCCCCTGCCTGGTGTCCGTCTAATCTACTCAAAGGTTACCGCCTTAGAAAGGCTGGCTAGACTACTGTTAAAATGCCAAAACAGTGCTGGCTCCTGCCTTGGACTCTGCTTCCCTTCAGCTTGTGCCAGCATTAGAAAGCAGCCCGGAGGCTTGCAGGTCCTCTGTGTGTGTGTGTGTGTGTGTGTGTGTGTGTGTGTGTGTGTGTGTGTGTGTGTGTGTTTGCCAGGCCACCACCATCAGACCACTTCAATGCGCAGATGGACTCATGCCTGCCACTCGCCGTCTTTTGAACCTGTCTGCCAAGGCGACCAGGTTTCTTTCTAGTTCTCAAATTCAAAATCTTGAGTGGGTGACTCAAAGTCTGAGGCCAGCCGGGAGGGTTCCCGGTCTCACTGGACACTTTGAGTTTCTTCTGTAGCTCAGGCTTGGAACTCACTGAGCGGCCGAAGATGACCTTGAACTTCTAATCCTCCTGCACCCACCTCCTGAGTGATAGGATTATGCCACCACACCTGATTTATTCGGTGCTGCGTGGCGTGTGCTTGGCAAACATTCTACCAACGGAGCCACATCTCGGCTCCTGCTCCCATCAGACACCTCTCTAGCTCTGCTGGCTACCTCTCATCCAATCACAGGTCCTTTGGTAATTTGGTTGCACAACCTGCTCCTTTCTCCTGAGGGCATCTCCCGTCCCCCCTCCCTCTGTCTCTGCCTAGCCCCCAGCTCAGACCTTCACCCAACACAGACCTGTTCTACCTCCAACGGTGGTTGCTAAGCCAACCAGCTGGCTTGCACATGAAAAAGCTGGGCTGACATTTGTGTTCCTGTATTGTGTGTGTTTCCTCGAGAGCCAATTCCATGTGACCGGCCTGAGGTCAGGGCCACTGTGCTGTTAGAGGTGTTCGAGGCTGGCTCTTCTAAGCTCTCAGGTACAAACCAGGGCCAGTCCCACTGGGTGAGATGGCGTGGTCTACTGGTGAGTGGTGGATGGAGTAGGGCTGAACCTCAGCACCCAGCACATAGTAGGTGTGCTAGTGGATTCCAACAGAAGGATGAGCAGCTCCCAGGGTCAGATGGAAGGATGTTCACGGAGTGCCTGAACTTGGGGCCTGTTCTTTGTGACTCGAGACTCAAAGCCCCCAGCAAGCTGTAACAGCAGAACTGGCACTTTCCAGAGCCTTCCCTGGGCTGGGCCAGTGCTCAGACTGGTGTGGCCTGGATTCTTTCACTTGATTCATGTCATTGTGCACTAGTGTTGGTAAATTTATCATTTGGATTTTATAGAAAAGGAAACTGGGGGTGGGCGGTGGCAAATGGCTTAGTGGGTAAAACACCTAACAACCATGTTGATCCCTGGGACCTACAGGGTGGAAGGATAAACCCAACCCCAGAGGTTGTCCTCTGACCTCCCTACAAGTACGTCTTGGCAGGAACACCCCCACACACACGCACACATGCACACGCGCACACACGGAAAAGAAAAGGAGCTGGGCAGTGGTGGCTCATGCCTTTAATCCCAGCACTAAGGAGGCAGAGGCATGCAAATTCCTTTGTTCTAGGCTAGCCTGGTCTACAGTGTGAGTTCCAGGACAGCCAGGGCTACATAGAGAAACCTTGATTTTTTTTTTTTTTAAACAAAATACAAAGAAACTGAGACTCAAAGGGGTGACTGGACGCCTTAAGCTCCCACAGCTAGAAAATGGCAGAGTTACACTTCTCCTTTGAGTAATTCTGAATCCTTGTGTCCAAATGCCAGCAGTCATGGAAACCATCACAAGGCCAGGTGTCAAGTGCCAGGGTTGGAGACTATCTTATTGAGGAAAGTCACCCAGCAGGACAGAGGCAGAGCTCTGCCCTCCAGCCCAGGAGATCAGTCCAGGTAGCCAGTCTGCTCCTGCCCTCTGCAGATGCCCAGAGTGCTTGGCCAGGCGAGCGGATGGCAGGCAGCCGGAGACAGGAGGGGGATTGCAAAGAAACAGATTTTCTCCCCGCCTGCCCCCTGGGCTCCGGGGATAGGTGATAATTGACCAAGTAAGGCCCAAGCCGGTGGAGGCAGGGCTCCATCTGGGCCTGGCATGGTGGGTCTGCTAATTGGCACCAAGTGATCCTTGGTGGCTGGTCTGCTGCTTCTGCCCCTTCTTCAGGGGGATGCTGGTTTAGTCCCAAAGATGACTGATGTCATTTGGAATCAAATGTTTAGTCAGGCCTAATGTCCTGGGTGGGGTGGGGGAGGGGTGCTTGGAAGGAGCTTCATTCTGGGGGTGCCTTGCATAGAAGGCTCTAGGTGGCATTGGAGAAGGCCTCCCCTCCCTGAGCGGAGCTCTGATGAGTTTGAATTGGGGCATGGACTGTCAAGTTGGTGCTGGTCTGGTCCAACCCCTTGTTAACTGTGTGACCTCAGGCGTATTACCTCACCTCTTTGGGCCTTAGTTTCGAGAGGGAGCAGTGAGGATAAGGACGATGCGGACTTTGAATCTGTTTGGGGGGAGATTAAATGAACTCGTAGTGCAGCCCTTGAAACGGTGTTGGGCACGTGGAGCGTACAAAACGGTGCTCGCCGCCATGATGGGAGCAGGAGCACTCTTGCCAGAAACACTTGGTGTGTTTCAGAGTTCAGACTGTAGAATATTTGCATAAAGGCAGCGAGATCCCGAGACCCAAGTCTGAACACGACACTCATTCGTGTTCACACGCACCTTGCATATATCCCCTGAAGGGCATTCGACATGGCGGCGTTCTGTGTAATTTTGTGCCTAGACGTTTTCCTGGAATAGTGTTGCTGGTTTGTGACATCAGGTTTAGGATCGGTGACCACCCATTTGCAACTCACTGGCCTCTTGCTGGCTGTAGGAAACCTACAGGGCAGCAGACACTGTCCCTGTCCTTAGAAGTGTGGGCTAGGCTGCAGGCATCTACCTCAATGAGGACACTGAGACAATGCGGCCCAGATACGGGACACCAGTTTGGGCTGTCATGTCTTCTTTTAGCCAGCTTCTCTATCTGATTTGGTAGAGGGAAAAGGGATTAGGTTCTGGGGTCTGCAAAACAGCGGCTCCCCTGACTGTCTTGGAAAGGAATTTGCCGGAAGAGTTCTGAGAACAGAGTTGGGTGACTGCGTGGTCTTCGACAGTGCGAGTCAGGCCACCTCTTAGCGATGTGCCTTGGCTGTGCCTGGCAAGGCAGGTGTTGGAGGGACCATCCCTCTGGCCTCCCCGGGTATCAGACTCTGGCTGTAGACAGCACCAGGCTTTTTATTTCGCACTGTGAGAAGGCTGACCATGCTGCCAGGGTCTGGTGCTGTACCCAGCTCAGGGTGGGACTGGGGTGGTCCTAGTGGCTGGGCTGAGCAGAAGAAGAAGCTGCAGTTAGCCTTAGGCAGACTGTCTACCCTTTCCTGCTTTTACCACCCAGATTAACTAGCACTCAGTCCCCGGGGACAAGTCAGGCGGAATTGCCCAATCGTTCCCTCAACACGACTGGGAAGACACACTGAAGTTTCTGGAAGTCCCAGAGCATCCTGGGACATCCTTGAGGGCCCCTGGGTCTGGACAGGAACTTCTCCAGCTACACATGACTCATGACTGCCCTGAACACAAGGAGGTGACTATTCTTGCTTTTTTTGCAGAACTGAGTTTTGAACCTTCACACATCAGGCAAGCACTCTCTGCCACTGACTGACACCCCTGGTTTTATTGTGCCTTTCAAGACTCACTCCCTAGGCCAGATGGGCCTTAACCTTATAATCCCCCTGCCACAACCTTCCGAACAACTGGGATTACGGCTCTAGACCACCAGGCCTGGGTATTGGTGTCGACATTTTAGAAGTGAGGAAACCGAGGAATGGAAGCGTCCTGTAAAATGTCACGTATAGCCAAGGGCTTGGGAGCAGATTATAGCCCTCGAAGGTAGAGAATTATGCTCAAGGCTAGCTAGCTAACCTGTGGACTAGGGTCTTTGATCTACTCTGGATCCCCCAAATCTCCTTCCACACCCCTGGCAATTGACTCTCTAAGAACCCCACCTTCTTGCCCTGCCCAGCTGGAGCCTCTTGAGGGCAGCAGCCCCTGATATTCACCTGGCACAGAATCAGTACTCTGTATCAGCTCCGTAAGTGACCGTCCCCAAGTCTAAAGACTAGTGTGGCCTGGAGTGCTGTTCCCTGGTCTTGTGCAATGGCCCCAAGGGACAGAGCTCACAGTGTTTGAGAAAGCTACACACGGGATTCCCACAGCATGCATAGGTGACGGGGAGGGGCGGGGGATGCTTGGCAGCTCGGTTTTTCCAGTTCCTGGACCCCGTGTCAGGCCCCTGGTCCCCTCAAGCCTGCTTCCCTTCAAGATATCCCAGCTCCCCACCAAGAGGCCAGAGCTCCTACCCACCCAGCAGGCAGCCCCATTCCTCCAATTTCCTCTCAATTAATCAAGCTCTGAACTTTTTAATTATCTGCCTGCAGGGTGACTCCCGCACTGAAGCAATTAAGGACATTTCTGAGGGCCGTGTGGTTGTGGTTGCTGCAGGCTCTGGTGCAGAGGCTGACCAGCCCTCACGGAGGAGGGAGCCACAGGCAGGAGGGCTGAGCGACATTCACAACCCCTGGGCCGCAAGGTTACGGGAGGGGACCGAGCTGGAGCTATGCCAGGGATCTGGGGCCACACAAGTCACCGCAATCACCCTTGCGGTCCTTCTGTGCCTTCCCTCTGTCGAGGGGGCTGATATGGATCCTAGCAGCCACCAGGTGATGGTTCAGGGCTGGGGCTTAGGACACCATGCGTCTTCACCTTGACCCCGAGAGTGGGAAAGATGATGTCTATTTCACAGACGAGAAAACAGAGGCTGAACATCTGGCCAGTTTGTGCTGCCGCTGGACCAGAAGGCGGCTCTAATCCTGCAGCCACTTTCTTCCATGTTCTTTCTATCCTGGGCTGGTGGTGTGGGAAATTGCCCTGGAGTGTCAAGAAAGTGTATGGCCCAGAAGAGGTGTCCTCCAGGGTAGAGGTCTGCTTACACAGGAGGCGCTGCTGGTGGGAGAGGGCTTGGTAGGCAGACGGCTCAGCTCTGCAGAGGCATGGGGGTGGGAAAGGGTATGGTGCGTGTAGGGAACTCAGAATACTGCAGGGTTGCTGAAGCATGAAGATCAAGGCCCCTGGGAGGCAGGTGATGCTGGAGAGGTAGGAGGGGTTCTGGGGAAATCAAATTCACAGAGCTTTTTAAGACATGCTCTCTAAGTGCCTGGCGAGTTTTATGACTGTAGACTCCACCACCCAGGCAGGGCTAGTAACTCACCTAAGGTCACACGGTAAGTTACCGTGGAGAAAGAGAGACAGAAGAGGCACAGAACTGTGCAGTGGCCTTTTTGAGATGTGTCTGGCATTTGCCTGTGCCCTCCTTCCGTTCTACTTTTAGGAGCTGCCGGAAGCTCTCCCTAGTGTTGCCGGGGTTGAGGGGGATAAGGGTGGGGTTGTGGGTGAGAGTAGAGATGGGGCTATGGGTGGTTATAAGGGCAAGGCTGTGGGTGGTTGTAGGGGTGGGGCTGAAGGTGAGAGTAGGGGTGAGGCTAGGTGGATGGCTGTAGGAGTGGGGCTGTGTGAAGTGGGGGTGAGTCTTTATGGATGGCTGTAGGGGTGAGGCTGTGTGGAGTAGGGGTGAGGCTGTGTGGATGACTGTAGGAGTGGGGCTATGCGGACGGAGTAGGGGTGAGTCTTTATGGTTGGCTGTAGGGGTGAGGCTGTGAGTAGGAGTAGGGGTGAGGCTGTGGGGGGGGGGGTGAGGCTGTGGATGGCTGTGGGAGTGGGGCTGTGTGGGAGTAGGGGTGAGGCTGTGGTGGGTAGGGGTGAGGCTGTGTGGATGTCTTAGGAGTGGGGCTGTGTGGAGTAGGGGTGAGTCTTTATGGTTGGCTGTAGGGGTGAGGCTGTGAGTAGGAGTAGGGGTGAGGCTGGGTGGAGGAGTAGGGGTGTGTGTGGAAGGGCAGGTATCCCAAAGAACAGGAAGCAACTCAGGAGGCTCTGTTCAGGAACTTCTAAAACTCCTGCCTTAGCTGGAGTAAAAATCAATACCTTCTCTTCCTCCCTTCCTCAATGGACTCAAGTCCCACAGCATTCCTCTAACCTCAGGACCTTTGCACATGCTGATCCGTCTGCCTGGGTCAAGCCCTTCCTCTCCTGTCACCAAGTGAATGCCCCACGACACCCTTCTGAGGAAAGGGAAGGGTTGGAGACTATCTGGGTGGTGAGCCTCTCCCGACCAGTGCTGCCTAACACTGGGACTCACTGTCTGTCCGCTGGAATGTTGAGTGTTAAATAATAATTACCACATGCCCGAGGGGAAGCCAGATATGTCCAGAAAGCTTGGCACATCTGGTAGGGGCAGCCCCAAGCCCCAGGCACATGTGGCTGCTCTACTGACAGGTGTTAGAGGGGCCACAGAGATGGGACCCGGTGTCCCAGACATGGTGTCAGAGTGGGCGGTGGAGCTGTCAGTACTGCCTTGTATGGCTCACTGAACCTCTGTGGCCACGCTGAAACCCAGACCCTGGGCCACCAGATTCCAAAGTCCCTGCATCACTCTGTTGGCGCTGTCATCCCTGCTGGGGCTGGAGGTCCTAAGGACGCTCCCTCCCCTCTCCAGCTGGATGGCTCTCCCTGGGTCACCTCCTGCAGTAGTCCCTCTGTGACTGGATCCAGAAATCTGGTCCTGGCCCCACCTGAGGAAGCCCTGCACTGGGGCTGGCCTCCCTCCTACCCCTGCCCCAAGCGAACCAGGCTCATTAATAAAGGACACAATTAGCTGTCAGCAGAGAGCATGTCTGGAATTTTTTACCTGCTTGGTGAACTGAGTTAAGCCAACAAACCCAGGACACCCGGGGAGTCAGCTGCTACACACCTTTCAGGCCCTGTCACTGGGCCGGGGTGGGAGTGTCGGCTCACAGGCCCTGGCCTGTGTGGGGTGGCTATTATTTTATTTTATTTTATTTTTTCAGGCCAGTAGTGACATTGACAGAGGGAGAGAGATTCCTGGCGGGTGGCTTTTTCAGCCCGTCACGCAGTGTTCTGTCTCCTGTCCCACATCAATTTTCAGAGTCAGATGGACCTCAAGAAGAAGCTTCTCTCCTTAGTCTCATTTGACAGTGAGGGAGACCAAGGCCTGGGACGGGAACAGCACTTTGTTCATGGTGGAGAATAAACAGCCCTCTTACTGCATTCTCAAGCATGCATGCCTTACTGCTGTGAGTCCGCTAGAGTGTTCTAAAATTCCTAAGACCATGTAGTTTGGGGTAGGCGCTAGGGCTGGAGTGAGGAGCTATGGGCCCTGCCTTCATGGAAGGGAAAGATCTAGGGAGTGAGACAGAGGGAAGAGGCAAGGGACCATGGAAACAATGTGTCTGCTGTGGTGGGTGACCACAGACATGAGAGCTGGGAGGCGGTGCCAGGGGTATGGGACCACTGCGGCATTTAAAAGGCAACACCTTGGCTGAGGGGGGCTATGGTATAGCGAGAGTCCCTGCTGAGCGTTCTTGAGGCCTCGTGTTCCACCCCTGGCACCGAAACGAAAAAGACAAGAAGACATAAGTAGGAGTTAGGGATAAGGCTCGGTTAGTAGGGCACCCACCCGGCACTCATAAAGACCTCAGGTTGATGCCAAGCCCGGCACAAGTTGGGAGTAGCAGGTATCTTGCCCATGACCCCAGAACTTGGAAGGTGTAGGAAGGAGCACCTTTAAGGCAAATTTTTGGTTACATAGCAGGCTCAAGGCTCACCTAGGCGATGTGAAACTCTGACTCAAAATAAATAAGTAAGAGTTAATTAAATCTCTGTCAGGTACAGAGGTTCACGTCTGTGATCCCAGAATTTGTGCGACTGATCACTAGTTCAAGGCCACTCTGGGCTATGTACAGCCATTGTCTCAAAGATAAGTACATAAAAAAAATAAATGGTAACGGGGGGGACAGAGATATGACCAACCTTGGTGTTGTAGGTACTTATCTGAGTCAGGGATGTAAGTTGGAGGGTACTGGGTGCTAAGTACCTATTTGTTCTTCCTCTGTGAGTCCAGACAGAGAGAATAACAAGGTCCTTGAAGAGACTGCCTACCAGGAACTTTTGTCCCAGTGACTTGGGACTTGTCAATCTGTGAATCACTCTGCGGATGAGAAACCGAGGCTCATTGTCATACAACGCCATTCGCAGGGCACACAAATGCCACACACAGTGGCTTCAGCCTCTCATGCCTGCCCGTTTCTCTCCCTGTCTCTTTTGGGTGCTTTCTGGAACCTCTGCCTCCAGAAAGGTTTATTTGCTTGGATCCTGGGCACTATGAATTGGATGCTAATACAAGCCTGACTGGAGAGGACTGAGCTTTGAGCACCTCAGGGGACAAGGATGAGACGACAGGGAGAGAGAGAACAGACTCACTCACATGGAGGCTCCCTCCTAGGGGCACAGAAACTACTCCTGTTGGCTCCTGGGAGCATGAGAAGCTCCATCAAACCTGTGCTATAAATCATGGCTTGGCAGCCATCCCCAAGAAAAGATCTGGGGGTTTGAGTTGACCACAAGCCAAAGGCTGCTGAAAATGCCAGAGAGGTAGTAGGCCTTACGAGCAGAAGGGACTGCCAGCCCGGCATCCTCCTGCTGTGGAAACGGGTTCCCTTGGAGCTCCCGGTAAGGAAATCCACTGAGTGACAGTGGGCCGAACGTAGCAGGTTTGTGCTCTGTCCGTAGCCATCTCTTGGTAGCATTTGACCTTGCCAGAAGCTAGACGCCCTACAGAGACCTTCAGGCCTTCCAGCCTAGAGCACTGTCCTATCTCAGTCCATGGGGAGTAGAAGTTATTCTTCTAATCCCCCTGGGCCCTGACCTCCGGGCTAACGGAGACTTGGGTCCACTACCAGAACAGGTTTTGCCCAGTGATCACTTTGCGGCTGTCCTTGTCCCAGCTCTGCGGAAGGGACCAGCCATAGAGCTGAAGAAGTCACAGTACCTAACCCTGAGGCTCACTGTCTGGCAGGGGACAGTGTGTATGACCAGCTAGGGGCGTCTTGGAAGGCTCTCCAGAGGCGGGGTGGTTTGGACAGGGTGTTAACGAATGGAGAGGAGCTAGCTAAGGCCAGAAGAGAGAGGGTAGTGTGTGAAAGGGAAGATGTGTAAAAGGCCTGAGGGGTGAGGCAGGGCAGGGCAGAGCTGTCAGAGAATGGCATGTGAATGGGACTCAAGGGGATGCCACCCATACGCCACAAAGGGCTTTGTGTTCCAGAGATGGGGTCTGGAGTTTTATCTTCTAGGCACGGGGGACAGTAGTGGTGATCCTTTGCCTGGGGTCCTAGGCTTGACGTCCTCAGCTCACTTCCCAGCAGCCTTCTCACACCCCAGTCTTCCTGCTTGAGTCTCAGCCCTTCCCAGCCTCCCCTGTATCTCTCCACTGTTCTTTTCCCACTGCCCAGGCCTGTCCTGTGCTGTAACCCACTTTATGCCTTTGCTGATTAAAGCTGACCAAGGGCCTGAGACTGAGCCGTGAGAGAGCTCCCTTACCATGCATGAGCCCTGGAGCCCCAGAATCGCCTTGGTGCGGAAGTCCAGCACTTAGGAGGTGGAGGCAGGAGGATCAGGAATTCAAGTCTTCCTAGGACATAGGAAGTCCTGTTTCAAAAATGAACTAACGAAAATACCCAAAGTCCCCCAAGCACATTTACTGAACAGCTACTATAATGGCTACACCTGTACATAAGGGACACATACATCACTGTGGAGAGCCATCATCAGCTCTGGTGACCTCAGGCCACTGGTGACCTCAGGCCACTGGTGACCTCAGGCCACTTACTCAGCTTCTTTTTATGTCTCTGTGTTCCTACATAGAGAGGGGTCCTGTAAGGTTTCGTCTTGTAGTGGCACTCCTGAGAAAACAGTGACTGGTTGGGGACTCTCATGGGCTCATCCAACAGCCTACTAACACTCCCACTGGGAGAGGGGACAGTCCAGGGACAGGTAAGAACATGGAGGGGAGAGCCTTCTATCTGAGGCTGGACACAGGGTTTTAACTCAACCTGCAGCCTCTGCTCCTAGGCCTGGGGGTCAGAGCTCCATGAATTCCAAGCTGAGGGCAGGAGACATAGCTTCAGGAACCCGGAGGATGGTCTAAAAGAACTTTTAAAGGTTGATTGTATGACATGTGTGGGCCTGAAGGGCCTGAGTGTGTATGTGTGTGTGTGTGTGTGTGTGTGTGTGTGTGTGTGTGTGTGTGTGCAGAGGGGACAGTCCAGCAAAGGTATAGGCCCAGAAGACAGCCCAGCTGGAGAACCTCCACTTTCTTCACTGTAGCCAGAACCCTGAGATGGGATTGGGGGGATCCGCAGCACAAGGTACATTGGTGACATCATGAGACTCCCTCCGCTAGCCGCAGGAGGCTGCTGTACTTTTGACTGGGGTGCTGAGTAGGTGCCTGGTATTGTGGGTGCTTCTGCACAAGCTCCTCCAGTTTTTAATGGACTCCAAACACTCCCTGGGACAAACGGTTTCCTAAAAATCTGCTTGTAGGAGCTTGGAGATGGCTCAGGGGTTGAGAACAGGTACTACTCATGCAGAGGACCCAAGTGCATTTCCTAGCACCTACTCTGGGGTGCTCACAAGCACATGAGTACCTGTAAATATAGCTCCAGGGAATCTGATACTCTCTTCTGAACTCTCATTGAATCTATACTCCTGTGCGCACACCCATACACAGAGACATATGGATATACATATATATATATACATATATATATATACATACACACACACACACACACACACACACACACAAAGCTGCTTCTAGGAAGGGGTGGGGACATAACCCATTTGGTAAAGAGATTGACACCTAAGTATGAAGACTCAAGTTCCACCCCCCAGAATTCATATATAAAACGCTGAGCACAGCGATACGCACCTATATTCCTAGTGTTGGGGAGGCAGACCTAGGGGGACCCTGGGGACCTGCTAGTCAGTCAGCATAGCCTAGTTGTCAAGTTCTAGGCCAGTGAGTGACCTTGTCTCAAAAACCAAACCAGACAGCTCCTGAGGAACAATATCTGATGCTGGCCTCTGACTTTTACAAACAGGGACACATGACTACTCATGTGTATGCACACACACACACACACACACACACACATACACACACTCACGCACGCACGCACACACCCACGCACGCACATGCACACAGGCACTCTGCTTACAAACACGTGAGCACAGAAAGCCCACATCTTCTTAGTTTTAAAAGGTCAGAAGTTAAAAATTATAAGCCAGCGGCAGAGGATTTTAGTATAAGTGATCTTAGGCCAGCTGCCAGAGGTTTGACCACAAATCGCCCAGTTGTGTGTCTCGCAGCCATTGCCACTCAACAGAGGCTCAGCCAAGCAGCCCCTAAATGTCTCCTTCACTTGAAGATTGTGTTTATGGGGCCACGGGCCGCTGTTCGCTGCCTGTGCCACGGTTTGGTAAGAGAAGCAGAAACCAAGAGAAGCAAATGTTGAATCGGGAGACGATGACAACGTTCTAATCTCATAAACCCCTCTCTTATCTCAGCCCTTATAAAACTCGGGTGCCGATTGTTCCTAAAAGTGGCTCTGAAAGCTCGTAAACGTGACAAGCACTTAGCTCAGCACCCACAGAGAAGAACTCTAATCCCTAAGAAAACTGTAGATGAATACCAGGGGAGCACCTTCCGGTGAACGACAGCCCACAGAGAGAACCCGCTCATCACCAAGTGAGAGCTGCGATCGCAGTGCCCGCCCGCCCGGCCTCGAGTCCTCTGCCCTGACAGCAACCCTGCTTCAGAGAGTTTCCTTTTTGGCTGCAAGAGGTCATAACTAGTACTTTAACGTTTATAATCTGATAAATAATAGCTTACACTTGGTGTTCCCTCTGAGCCAGGCCATACCTTAAGTGCCCTTGTGTGAATGAGCTCACAGAGTCTCAAAGGATACGGTAATAGTCTCTGTGGACAGGGAACCCAGGTGCAGAGAGTGAAGTCACCTGCCCAGTGTTACCAGCCTCGAGTGGCAGAGCAAGGGTTTATTTATTTCTGTTTCTGTGTGTGTGCATTAACGTGGGTGCACATGTAAGTGCACATGTATGTATATATGCATGCATGCTTTTGTAGGTGTGCGCATGTTTTTGTGTACATGTATGTGTGTGCACATATGTATACACACATAGGTGTTTTTGTGTAGTTGCATGTATGTGAGTGAAGTCCACGTACATGTGTGTACATTCATTGCCAGAGGACAATCTCACTCCTGAGGCTTTTTGATACATTTCACCTGGGTTGTTTGTTTGTTTCTGCATGTGGGTTCTCTCAATTGCCCGGAGCTTGCCAATTAGGCTAGTCTGTTTAGTCAGTGAACCCTAGGGGTTCTCCTGTCCCTGCCTTTCCAGTACTGGGATACAAATGCCTGCTACCACAACTAGATCTTTAAACTAATTACCTTTAAAAAAACTTTGTCTGTCTGTCTGTCCATCTGTCCGTCCGTGTGTGTTTGTGTGTGTGTGTGTGTATGTGTGTGTGTGTGTGTTTGCCCATGCCGTGGCACTTGTGTGGACATCAGAGGACAACTTGGAGGAGTCTGTTCTCTCCTTCCACCACATAGATCCTGGGCATAGGACTCAGGGTGTCAGGCTTGGTGGCAAGTGCCTTTACCAGCTGAGCCATCTCCTAGGCCACATACCAGATGTTTTATGTGGGCCCTGAGGCTTGAACTCACGTTCCGGTGCTTGCACAGAAAGCATGTCACCAGCTCGGCTCTCTCCCCAGTCCTCAGAGCAGGGATTTACGAGGAACCCGCTGTCACATTGCTTCCTCTCACTCATGGCTAGCTTGTCACTTAAGAAACAGGGATGCGGCTGGGTTGGGCCATGCTCAGCTGTCACCTTCCATCATGACAGTGGCCTGATGAGACTGGTGACATCTATAGCAGATGACACTGGGGGCTTTTACCCATCTGAGTAGCCAGGAACAGACAACGGGGATGAGGGAAGGGCTAGGGACTTCCAAACACCCGACTCGAGGATGTGTGCTCATTGTGGGAGACAGTGACAGAAGACTACACTGGAGACAGAGCAGAGGGGACCGGATAGGACCTGGCATCCTCTCCACCTGACAAAGGACTTTGAAAAGCTTGGATGAGTGAGGACCTGCAATATCAGGCCATGGTTGCCTCACGCTGGGTTGGGAACCCTTCCTGAGACTGTGCTTGACTCTTTCTCCACAGAACGGCGGTTCAGTGCAGTGGTTATCTGTGTGCGTACTGGAGCCAGGCCTCCTGTCTGTGCTTCACCTAGCCTCACCCCATTCCTAACCACTCCTCCCCAGGCCTCAGTTTTACCACCTGGAAACTGGACACAATGCTCTCCTTCCTGAGGTTATCGGGAAGATGGTTACCACCCAGGAGACACCGGGTACACTGCTGAGGGCTCGGGAAGTTCGTGGCGCATGTCAGGTGACAGCTGTTGCTGTTTTGTGGTATGGTAGATTGGGTGGCCTTGAACTTGCAATCCTCCTGCCTCAGCTTTCAGAGTGCTGGGGTGACAAGCATGAGACACCTTGTTTGGCTTCATATACTATGTACTCTTCCTGTGATCGCTTCTCGCTGGGGTGTTCTCTGCCCTGGACCTTGCTGTCACAGTGTGTAGCCATCCTGCTCCCCTGGCGAGCACCTAGTGGACCCTAGTGCACCCCTGCAGAAGAAACAGCACTTTGGGGGGGGTCAAAGCCAGCCTCAGCTTTTACTAGCCAAGGTCTGTGGTCCTCTGGTCCTGAAAGGGGTATGGACACCTGCTTTAAAAAGATAGACCCCAGGGCAGGTGTTAGGGGGTCACAGACCCTTGTTTCTCTGCTTTTTGCCTTTGAATGACCTTGGGGGAGTTGTTTGGACCTCTAGAGCTTTGGTTTTCTCAGCTGTGAAGTGGGGACACCCCCTAGTAGGGCTCTGCACAGAGAGAATAAAATAAAATTGCAAGCAGGCGGCACCACGGGCATGCACAGACTTAGCCAACGGCCCTTCGCAACATCTGTTTTTTTCCTTAAACGGATCATTCATTCAGTAGAAACGACACACCTATGGCCAGCTTGATGGTGTGCACACCTAGAATCCCAGCCACCAGGAGGCTAAGGTGGCAAAATTACATGCTCAAGGCCAGCCTGGGCTACAGGGTGAGTAAAGACAGGGTCTGGGATGTGGCTCAGCTCGCTTTGTGTGCACATCGGGAGCCCTTACTTAGTTCAAGCTCCAGCACAGTATAAACTGAGTTTGGTGCACATCCCTGGACTCTCAGCACACGGGAGGTGGAGATTCAAGACCAGGAGATTACAGTGATCCTTGGCTATGTATCGAGTTTGAGTCCACACAATAGCTTGCAGGGGGAGAGAGGGAGAGAGAGAGAAGGAGAGAGGGAGAGAGGGAGAGGGAGGGAGGGAGGGAGGGAGGGAGGGAGGAAGGAAGGAAGGAAGGAAAGAAGGAAGGAAGGAAGGAAAGAAAGAAGGAAGGAAGGAAGGAAAGAAGGAAGGAAGGAAGGAAGGAAGGAAGGAAGGAAGGAAGGAAAAAGTCAAGAGGAGTGGCTGGCTGGAGAGTTAGCTCAGTGTTTAAGAACATTGGCTCTTTATACAAAGGTCCCAGGCTTACTTCTCGTCACCTGAAGGCTGACAACCTTCTGTAACTCCAGTTCCAGGGGATCAGATGCCCTTTTCTGTCCCCGTGGGCAGCAGGTACACAGTGATGCTCAGATATAAATGCAAGCAAGGACTTAAACAAATAAAATAAATAAAGTTGGCAGAGGGAGGCAGATCTCTGAGTTCGAGGCTAGCTTGATCTACAGAGCAAGTTTCAGGACAGCCAGAGCTACACAGAGAACTCCCGTCTCGAAAAGACAAAAGCAAACCAAACCTTAAAAAGAAGAAAAGATGACCCGATCGGTTGTAGCTCAGTGGTAGAGCATTTAGCAAGGCCAAGGCTGTAGGTCCAACCCCCAGTACACTGGCTGCTCATCCATTAACACATCAAACACTTTATGTCCTGAAATTGTTACAGGATGTGTGGAAAGTGGGGCTTAGCTGGGGTTGGGTTGGGGACTTCTCTGAGGGGACATCTGAGCTGGTGGTCCTCCTAGTGCTAACGCAGGGAAGGGATCCATTATGGAGGGAGCAGAACTTGCGAGGAGGGTGTTGGAGTTGCTGCAAGGCTGGGAGGCTGGGGAGGGGGAGTGAGAGGGGTGAGCTGGGCCGACAGGGAGGGTTATTGGGGAGAGCAGGCTGGGTAGACAGGAGGTTGACTATGGGAAGGGGGCCTGGTGGGTGGGGTCAGAGCAGGACAAAGGCAGAGCAGTGGGCTTCCCAGCCACTGGGAATAGACCAAGCTGGGCTTCTAGCTGGTTTGTGGCCAGAACTGGTCCCTCCATGTGTTCAGTGAGGAAGGGCTAAGGCGAACAGGAAGGCACCTGAGGAGGCTTCGCTGTGGCCATGGCTGAGATGTCCAATGACAGGGCCATGGAGATGAGGTGCAGGAGGAGGGGAGGCTTACCGGGGGCTCTGAGCAGGTTCAACATGAGGGCTAAGAGGTGGCGGACATATCGCATCCTCCTGTGAAGGGCGAGGCATTCCTCCATGCCTGTCTGCTTTACAGCAGTTCTCCATGGTCCTCAATCTGTGAGCTGGCAGCCCAGTGAGAGTGGGTAATTAGGCTTCTGGGACGGGTGCCCAGGGGGCCAGCGGAGCCTTGCAGAGCCTCTGGCCATGCCGCTCCTTGGCAATGAGTGGAAAGGGAAGAGAGCGGCTTTTGGCAGCTTCTTGTTCCATTTTTAGGGTCCTCCTGCTTCCTTGGAGGGGAACATAGCATCTTACTCCCCAGGGGACGCGGTGCCCCCCACACCCTTTCCTGGAAGCCTTGGATCTGGCCCTGATCCGCTTGGCTCACACTCCTTCCAAGCCTGGCCCATGCCAGGGAGGGCCCTATGCATTCAGATAGGATTCCCCAGAGACCCAGGCTCTCTTTCTAGAGTTTGCCCAGCAGTGGGCATTCCCTCATTGTGACAGAGACAGCAGGAGCGTGTGGGCACAGCTCACATGCTTGTCCCTGTTCTGACCTCGGTCTAGGCCTCTTCCAGAGCAGTCGGCCTCCCCAATCCTATCCTCATGACAGAAGAGCCAGGCTGTCAGCTTTCCTCTGTGCTGATGAGGACAGTGTGGCTCAGGGCAGGAAGTGGCTGGCTATCGGGGGGCAGACAGGGGCTGATGGCAGAACTGGGCAGGTGTCCACCTCTGGTGCTGAGCTGAGCAGTGTCTTTGGCTCCAGGTTCCTTCCTGCTCTGCACAAATTTACATGGCACCAGGTGGTTCTGCATCAGGTCAGCAGAGCAGCAAAGCCGTCTATGTACGGCAGGCTGGGAATGGACACTAAATCGCGTATCCTAAGAACACTGAAAAGACTGATGTGGTAGTCACTTAGGTACGATGAAGGAGGCAGCCCAGCATCTTCTGCAGCATCATCACAGAACAGCGCACTCCTCGGAGGGTTGGTGCCGTGCCAGTCCATCCATCCGCCTGCCCATCCATCACCCATCCATCTATCCATCCATCCATCCATCCATCCCATCATTCGTATAACCACCTGCCCTCTTATCTACCACCCATTCATTCACCCATCCTACTCATCCACCCACCCATACATTAAATATTCATCCACCCATCTACCCACCCACTGATCTATCCACATATACACCCACTCTTTCCTACACCCACCCATCTGCCCACCCACTGATGCATGCATGTACGCAACATGTACCTACCACCCACCCATGCATCCATCCTTTCATCCATCCAATCACCTAACCTCTCATTATCAATCTCCCATCACGTCACATCCCCCATCTACCTTCTCAGTCCATCCTACTGTCCATCCATCCTCTCATCCATCCATCCCATTCCCTAGCCAATTGTCCTCCCATCTACCCATATCTCATCTGTCTATCCTATTCATTTCATTTTGTATCCATCTTTCTACTCATCCATTCCACCCACCTGTCCCATCCATCCATCTATCCTCCATTCATTTATCTTATCACCTATCCACACATCCATCCATTTGCCCATCCATCCATCCATCCATCCATCCATCCATCCATCCATCCATCCATCCACACACAC